>NC_051394.1:42172700-42182679 GCF_015228065.2 Penaeus monodon
GCAATATCATTATATGATCCTACAATGCCTGCTCACGCCCGAACAGTGCACCGGGGGTTAGATGAGTAAACGAGGGACATCGTATTTTTTCTTTACAATTGATACACTAAAGGATAAAACTGTGGTGTAACCTAGATCCATCATATGATATTGTCGTATAATGTCATGATCGGGCATAAAATCTATCAACGATTTACACGCCCATGCAGTTGGTTAGCGTGGCAAATAAAGGACCGAGCTCTACCAAATCACGTTAAAACGAGGGAAGAAGGCGTTGCCTAACGTAGCGCAGGTGTGGCGATGCGGCCCTGTCGTCGTTCAGGCAAGAGCCACGACGTAACGAAACGCTGCTCCGTCGCGAAAGAGACATTATGATAATGCGGAGGACTTACGCGGAAATATGAAGAGAATGGAGAATGAATCGGCACAAATGTCGAGGCAGTGGCGCACGTGTTACCCATTAGGGACCTTACGCTATATGTCTCTTGGCAGACTCCAACCGCATGAACTCACTGTGAGGATTACTAGCTACACACATCGAGAAACCACTTGCTCTCTGCATTACCAATATCAGCTTCCATTTCTCCAGAGGATATTCAAGCATTATATTTAACCTGCAATACCAAAACACAATGCCACTTAAACATATCGGACCGATTAGGGGAGACATAACCCCATCTAACAAGCCCCATAAATATCGAAGACGTTCAGCAACTCTCTTAAAAAATACAGACATTCAATACACATATTACAGATTCGTTCTGACTATCAAGCTGCAATATAAGTACAACAGTGCAATGCTGTTGAATATATTCATTCCCTACCTTTGTTGCTGTTCAGCCTAATTTCCATCTAAAACAGAATAACATTACCTGCATCTATTGTGATTGTGGCCACATGGATGCCAGAGTGGAATTCTGACTGTAGTGTCCATTTGCACACAACTCCTGGTGGTGGGCGTGGCGGGTGGAGGACGCGACCGCGAGGCCTGTGCGGATGTGGATCTGTGACCGCCGGGGGCTTTGCAACTGCTGTGGTCTTTGGATGTTTGCGTATAACAGCAGGTTCACAGAGGGGTGGAAAATTATGCATATGTATGTATATATAATATTCTTCTTCTTTTAACGGTAGGTTCATGTCTGAGCCGCCGTGGTCACAGCATGATACTTAATTGTAGTTTTTTCATGTTGTGATGCTCTTGGAGTGAGTACGTGGTAGGGTCCCCAGCTCCTTTCCACGGAGAGTGCCCGTGGTACCTTTTAGGTAATCATTCTCTCTATTTATCCGGGCTTTGGGACCAGCACTTGACTTGGGCTGGCTTGGCCACCCAGTGGCTAGGTAGGCAATCAAGGTGAAGTTCCTTGCCCAAGGGAAACAACGCGGCGGTCGGTGACTCGAACCCTCGAATTCAGATTACCGTCGTGACAGTCTTGAGTCCGACGCTCCAACCATTCGGCCACCGCGGCCTTATATATAATATACCATATACTATATATAACAAACAAACAAATACACACACACACACACACACATCCAAACACAAACACAAACAAACAAACACACACACATATTCATATGTAATACATATATATATATATTTTTTTTTTTTTTTAACGGTAGGTTCATGTCTGAGCCGCCGTGGTCACAGCATGATACTTAATTGTAGTTTTCATGTTGTGATGCTCTTGGATGATACGTGGTAGGTCCCATTCCTTTCACGGATGCCGTGTTACATTTTTTTTTTTTTTTTTTTTTTTTTTTTTTTTTTTTTTTTTTAGTATCATTCTCTCTATTTATCCGGCTGGACCAGCACTGACTTGGGCTGCTTGGCCACCTATGGCTAGTAGCATTCGAGGTAAAGTTCCTTGCCTAAGGGAACAACGCGCCGGCCGGTGACTCGAACCCTCGAACTCAGACTGCCGTCGTGACAGTCTTGAGCTCGACGCTCTAACCATTCGGCCACCGCGGCCTTGACGATCATGGGCTTCCATGATTTTTCTTGGCAACTTAGAGCGGTGGTTTTGCCATTGCCTTCCGCCCGGTGTTTATCGAGTCCCATCTCTATTACCCAGCACTGACTTGGCTGCTTGGCCACCCAGTGCTAGTAGCAATCGGGTGAAGTCCTTGCCCAAGGAAACACGCGCCGGCCGGTGATTCGAACCTCGAACTCAGATTGCCGTCGTGACAGCCCTTGAGTCCGACGCTCTAACCATTCGCCACCGCGGCCCAATATTACTATATATATATATATATAATATATTAATATTATATATATATATATATATCGTATATATATATATATTATATATATTATGTATATATATATATCATTATATAATATATATACTATGATATATATATATATATATATATATATGTATGTATATATACATCATATTTACTACGTAAAGGACGAAGAAAGGAAGCTCTTCTATGTAATATAATAAAAATGGTAATGATAATGATGACAACAATAATAACAACCAATAATTATTACTATAATCATTATTGTAATAATAATAATAATAACCACAAAAATTTGTGCCAAGAATACCTGTTTCCTACCCATTTTTGCATGCGGAAATTAATGTCAGATTTTCTGTATCACCTGCAGTTTTTGTTCCATCAAAAACAGGTTCCTCTCATGTCCTGCTGCGTGTATGGGCTACATTCCAGTTAAGCTGTTGAAATTTGAAGCAAACGGCTTAAGAAAGGCTCACAATTAAAATTTCTATGAACTGAATCAACCTTTTGATATCCAAATCTAGCTAAATCTGAAAACTGGGATGCATAAACATAATGCACCGTTAACCACACCGTGGCAACACTGAGTTACAGCAGTGTGGTAACAATAGCGTGTTGGTGACAGTAGGTTGCAACAAGTCAATGCAGCTTGAAAACGCTGAATGCGACTAGTAAACCTCTGTCAATACTGCGCTTGAAGTATAGACATGAACACGCTAGCAATCCATCTCCTTGCTGACAGATCACATGCGTGTAGGTTGACCTTCCTTACAGCATTGCGTTCATAATTTACATCTGTGATATCTTACAATAACCAAGTCCACTTATTCCCTTCACCTTCATAAAGTAAAAAAAAAGTAAACTGACCAAATTGTTTTCCTATCTAATTGTAGTGAAGCATTATTCAAATCACAAAATCGATATATCACACCACATTAAAAATGTTATGCGCATTATTTTGGCTGCAAGGTGGGTGACCAGGCCCTTCATATGTGTTCTGTACCCTCTTTAGGGCAAAATATTCACGCAATATGCCTTTTGCCTTCCCTATGATTTAGAGAGCTCAAAGATATATGGCATAACATCATACTCCAAGCATGCTGTAAAATATCCTAATTAACCATCTGCTACGAGACCAGCATTTCACAGTCAGACTTACCTGACCATCCAAAACAAACGACACTAAGTGACGAGTAGTCAAGTGATTAGACTGTGGACAAAGGAATGGTAGACATGAACCAAACATTTGAGCTTATCTGTCCTTCTTCAAGTGAACCACATTTGTAGAGTCAGTGACCTTATGTGTGATTTACACTTGTCAAAAAAAGAATCGAACTTCTCGGTTCCAGGTTAAAGAGCTGTAATATCAGCCTGATTAATAAATTTATGAAATAAAGTTGTTGTAAAATTTAAATATGTCATCACAGAGAAACTTTTGTTATAATATAAAATGGTTCATTAATCTTGCTGACCAGTGTAATTATTATTATCGTAATAACCATAATAATAGCAGCAATAATGATAACAACTATGTTTCTTTTATGTGTGTGTGTATGTGTATGTATGTGTGTATGTATGTCTGTATGTATGTATGTATGTATGTATGTATGTATGCATGTATGTATGTATGCGTGTGTGTTGTGTGTGTGTGTGTGTGTGTGTGTGTGTGTGTGTGTGTGTGTGTGTGTGTGTGTGTGTGTGTGTGTGTGTGTGTGCGTGCGTGTGTGTGTGTGTGTGTGTGTGCGTGTGTGTGTGATGTGTGTGTGCTGTATGTGTATGTATGTGTATAAATGAATAAATATATATAGATTGATAGATAGATGAAAAATGTCTATTTTGTAAATCCCTGAATAAATATTCTAAATAGGGTTTTAGTCCTGCGTGCTACTGCGCGCTTGCTCAAGAAATGCTATCTCTGACATCTTCCCTTCCAGTTCACATTCGATCACTAGTATAATCCTTAGACAAAGTTCAGAATTCAATCCACTCCAGTCTGCCATCGACCTCAGTTCCCGGCCCACTACAGTTCCAAATAAATCCATGACATAATACAGGGCACCCAGAATGTACCATACATCTTTGAGCCCCTCTTCTCCCTCGCCCTGGCTGGAAGATACGTACGAACATAATAACTTGCAAATACATCGTTACACATGTTTCGAGATTTAAAAAAAAAAAACGTGTTTTGGAAGAGCAGTTTTCCAGCAGAAAAAAAGGTATTAGCATCCAGAAAAGACTCGTAAAAGAGCCTTAAGCTGAGAGCCCGTCCGACATAGACTGTCAGTGTCACCGAAAAGTGCTCTAGAAACTTCACAAAGTTCTTTGGGTCACTTGGAATAAAAATATACCAACTGCGAAGGCGAGGGAGAGGCTGGCTTAGTGAAAGCCAGGAAGAGGTCGCTTAAAGTGAAGAGGGGATGAGGGGGCTGGGAAGGAGAGACGGAGGGAGGAAGGGAGAGAGGAGAGGAGCCAGGAAGAAAGTGGGGGAGGGATGGAAGAGAGAGAGAGAGAGAGAGAGAGAGAGAGAGAGAGAGAGAGAGAGAGAGAGAGAGAGAGAGAGAGAGAGAGAGAGAGAGAGAGAGAGAGGAAGGGGGGGGGGAGCCGAGCGTTCTGGTAAAAGAGCGAGTGAGAGGGGCACCAGAGTGAAGGTGAAGTTGAAGCTGCCTGAAGGGAGGGAGGGAGGCTGGAGGAGGGGAGGGAAGCACAGGCAGCGACTGGAGATGCCACGAAACGCGGGAGGAAACTCAAGGAAAGTAGAATTATGGACGAGACGCTTCCCGCCCCGCGAAGAATAATGCGTACGGCCCGACGGGAAAAGACGTACGAGCGCCACCTGGAGACAACAAGACAATGCATTCCGCTAAGTACAAAAACCTCCGCCCTCGGCCCATTAAGGGAGCTCTTTGCGAGGGGGCCATTTCCCGCGCTCTGTCTACCCAACCAGCGCCCAAATCTACGAGAGCCATCGGGGATTTCATTTCCTCTGTCTGGTCTTCTTGAAACTCGAAAATCTTATCGTGATGATTTAGAAATAATTACCAGTTAAGAACATCATAACAAATGTGATCGATCTAATCAGCAAATCTAAAAAAAAAAAAAAAAAAAAAAAAACTGACACAGCATGATACTATAAAGAAAACCAACTCTTTTTCCCTGGCAGAGACTCACATTTCTTCCGCAGAATGGTTGTTTCCTCCATGATTCGGCCTAAGACCACATCTCATGGAATCAGTCTCATATTGCAGCAAAACTGATACCGGGGAACATTCAAGGAAGTTCTCGGACAAACGTATTCAAAAGAATGTTCCCGGGAGAGCCATTCCTTGCCGCACTGTGATTGGCTCATGACTTATGGATGTGCCCGCGAACTCCCACGGGATCCTGCAGCCTCCCTGGGGCACGCGCCGTGATTGGTTACAGCTACAGCCAATCAGAGGAGGCGCAAGTCTAAAATATCTGTCGTCAGCTTACGCACAACGCCTCTGAGAAGTCGGTCAACCAATGGCATTTATTAAACATAATATAATGTCTACAGGGCAAAGTATAATTAAGTTTGCCATACGTAAGCACGTATCTATGCTTACATGCACTTACGCGCTCTTGCAAGCTGCATTCACAATGTCTCTTTTATTGAGCATTTCCGGCACATATTCATATATAAAAGCCATGTTCTTCCACATTTAATGAACACAGGTACACATAATGTTATATCGAATGAGATGGGCAAAATTATCATTACCCAATACCATTAACTTTCTAAGAGTAACAGCATCTGACAATAATCATAACCCCTTCTATTATCTATCAATGTACTTCCAACTACATCAACAACGTGAAAGTCTACTAGTCTTATTAAATATAGAACAAGTACATGAACTACACGGCATCCACAACGCAGTTCTGATTTCCCGTAACAGCCGACCAAACTTCCACGTATTTCCCTAATTAAATTCAGACAGATATATACACACACACAAACGCAGGCAAACACATCTACACACACGCATATACACATGTAAATGCACACACACATGCGCAAATACACACGCGAACACATACACACACGAACAAACACACACACACACACACACACACACGCACGCACGCACGCACGCACGCACACACACATACACAAGTCAATTGTGTGAGGTCGTCATCTGTGGGTACCCCCAGATGATTGTACAAAATGAATAGGAAGGCAAGGAGGAGTGCTAGGAAAGGGAAAAGAGAAAAGGAATAATGGGAAGAAAAATAGGAAGGGACGAGAACATACGGGGATAGCCCGTGCAAAAAGGGGAAGGGGAAGGAGATAATGAAGGATATGGGGAAAGTGAAGGAGAGGGAGGAAAAGGAGAGCTGTCAAAAATGGTCAAAAATGGAGGAAAGCGAAAGGAAAAGGGTAAAGGGAAAGGAGGCAAGCAAAGAGGAAGGGAAGGGATGGGGTGGGAGGTCCAAGGGAAAGCGACCCCGCGCCCCCCACGCGCACGTCAATACCCCCGCAGCCGTCAAAGGCAGAATTGCAGCTACCCAAAAGACGTCGTTTCCCCCAACAAGACATGCCTCTGACGCTCGTAAAGAAACTTGCAGTCGAATTCCAACGAGGATGTAACTTACAGACTCCGAGTTAGTTAAATGGAAAGAAAAACGCACCGGCAATTCTTAAAGAAGAGGGCCAATATCGTGTCAGCTCGTCGCGAGTGGTCAAACATCATTCACATTCAAATGCTTAAAACGAGAAGTTGCAATGACACTAACCTCCCATGTCTTACGACTGGCCATCAACACAAACAAACATACACAAAGAAAATCCCGAAAGAAGCAATTTCAATAAAAACATACAAAAATGACTTCAGCAAAAATAAATAAAATAAATACAAAAATATCTATACACTCATAAAATATCTCCCAGGCACACGGAATCGTAGAACAAAAAGAGGAAATAGTAAACAGACCAGGCAACAACTGTACTACATCACACAATTCCCGAAGAGCGACGTAGCAGAGGAGAATTCCCAGGCAGGTCGAGGAGTACGAAGGAGGAAGGAAACTGGCTCCGTGGAATGTCAAGCAGGGCGGGTTGGAAGCGTTTTATAGCCGTGCAGCTCCGCGGTTTAATGTGTGTTTATATCAAGAAGCTCCTATCCGCTTTAACCTATCTATCCCTTACCTCTAGTCCCCATCCGTCGCAATAAAAGGGATCTTGGCCGACCTGTTAAAGGACCATACGAAAGGAAAAAGAGGCAAGAAGAGAGGGTAATAGAGGGTAAAAAGGATGGCGGGACGGTTTCTACGACAGCCGGTAATAATGGTCGAAAAACTAGAGCATGCATGAGAGGAAAACTAAAAGGCAGGTCCGAGGGATGTTGCTATACAGGCAAATGGTTAGTCGCATACGAAACAATGTGTGCTGACACTACGTGGACAGATGCTATGTAAATAGACTTTGCAAACAGTCCGTGTGTGTGTGCAAAGCAGCTTGACTGCCCACTTCCTGACCTTCTAGCTCGGAGAAGGCCACTTACGCTTCTTGCAACTAATACAAATAGATAAGACACCGTGTTTCATACTTAGTGCATATCTACCTCTCAATTCACGACGAAGAAAATATGGAGAGAATTCAGAATAACCTTTCCGAATAGATCGCTCCTGCGCGCACAGGTTTTCTTTCAGTCTTTTCCCGAGAACATTTCCAGGCCATATCACCTCCGTGACCTTCGGCTGATGATAAAGGTCGCCGTCTGGTAGTTTCCAGGACGAACTGGCAGGTTAGAAAGATAAATAGGTGATAATGTCACCGCACGTTCTTGTTACATGCAGTCATTGTTGCACGTAGCCGCTGCAATAAAGAATTCGCCCGCGCCATTACAGCTAACCCGAAAATTAAGAGATCTAAAATTGCTGAAAACACAACATGAACAGATTTGAAAAGTGTAGTTTGTAAGGTATCCCTACTGCATATCGTTAAACATTATAAAAATATGAGAATTCAATACGGCCTTTTTTACTTATCTCTTTACTACTGCAGGGCATCACACTCGCTGGATTTGCTCATGGCAGCTGCTAATTATTCCCCCATAAAGTAGCAAGCTTTCCAACGATATTGAATTACGGTTTAGTTCTTTTTTAAGTTTCGCCTGTCAGTCGAATGAATTTTAAGCAAAGGCTTTAGCATATTCCTCGGCAAATTAGCAGGGCAAACATGTGAATGTCATAATATCAACAACGGGACGATCTCAAATATCTTAAACAATTATAGAGAAACAGAAAAAAAGAGAGAGAAAAAAAAACGTATTCTCTGACATTTAAACCCCAATGATGTTGCACAAACAAAGACACGATAAAAAAAAAATCCCAATTACACAGAACTCGCATCAATAACAAACAATCAATACACTCTCTCAAGTAAGACTCCCAAAAAGCAGAAAAACAACAAGAATAAATGCATGCCAAAAGTGCAAAATCCTTTCAGGCAACATGCCTCGCCACATAACGTCCCGAATTGCAGAACAACCGGCATCTGCACCAACAGCAACAGCACTCTTAGCAAGGAGATCGACAGGAAGTAATACATGTCGGACAGCAGGAAAGACTCCGCAGGGGCGGCGCGAGCGCTGGACGTCGGGCGCTGCCGTATCGTCGACTCCAACAGCACATTGATCAGCCGTGAAGATGCCGCGCGCTGAGGAGCCTCTTCCTGCTCTCGTGCGGGCCCTTGCCGGAGCCATTTACATCTTATCCATAACGCGCCTTGATCCGACTGCACCGAAATTTCCACGCTTTCGCTTGTATTACTTTGCATGAGGCTGTTATCAACTAAAATGAATCTTTTAAGTTAAGAGAGGGAGAGAGAATGGGGTGGAGGAAGGAGTGGGAGAAAAAGGAGGGAGAGAGAGAGAGAGAGAGAGAGAGAGAGAGAGAGAGAGAGAGAGAGAGGAGAGAGAGAAGAGAGAGAGAAAGAGAGAGGGGAGAGAGAGAGAGAGAGAAAAGAAGAGAAAGGAGGAGAGAGAGAAGAGAGAGAGAAGAGAGAGAGAGAGAGAGAGAGAAGAGAGAGAGGAGAGAGAGAGAGAGAGAGAGAGAGAGGAGAGAGAGAGAGAGAGAGAGAGAGAGAGAGAGAGAGCGCATGGAGAGAGTAGTGCCAGTACACCCTTTTCAGCTTTACCGGGCGCCGTAGGGGAAGTGCATTCGGCATTCCTCGGAACCACTGAGGGCCCAAACTTTCAAGGTACTGGAGCGCACCCTAACTTCCCACTGAAATACTTAAGTTTTATGGCTATAGGAAGACGCTCAACGAGCTGGTGCAGGAAGACCCGACCTTCATATCTTGCAGTCAGGAGGTGGAGGGGGGGGGGGTCTCCTCGGCTCGTCACACGACCGCAGTGACCTTTCACCCCCCTTTTTGTACCATCGCTTGACCTGCCTGTTCGAGGGAGAGGCGCGGCTAACTTGTGTCCTTTAGGTAATACTAAGCTATGACTTGAAATCCGAATCCCTACCTGACCACTGCTAGGATGTATGGCGTTTTCTCGCTTTTGGCAGGGCAAGACCACGGAACCTCAGGATTTCCAAAAGTCCTTCATCGTCTGAGACATGAGTTGGCATAAATTTGGGCGACTTAAAGCAGACGCAACATCCAAATGAACATCAAAAAAGGTGAGCCGCACCAAGGTCTATCCGAGCTCTGACCGACGGCAAGTTTTCTCTACTAGTTTTGGGATCACCAGGTGCCCCTTCCCGG
>NC_051394.1:42187779-42192779 GCF_015228065.2 Penaeus monodon
TAGGGAGAAAAAATGAGAGAGAAAGAGAGAGAGAGAGAGAGAGAGAGAGAGAGAGAGAGAGAGAGAGAGAGAGAGAGAGAGAGAGAGGAGAGGATGAGAGAGAGAGAAATGAGAGGAGAGAGAGAGAGAGGAGAGAGAGAGAGAGAGGAGAGAGAGAGAGAGAGAGAGAGAGAGAGAGAGAGAGAGAGAGAGAGAGAGAGAGAGAGAGATGCGTTTCGGGGATTCAACAAAATATTAGCCGAGATCTAACAAGGGAAGCATAACGAGAGGAGAAACGTGGAGGAATCGTTCCTCTTCTGGCGGAGCGCGCGGGGCCTGTCAGCTGTTTTTCATATGCTGATTGCACTTCCGGGAGCTGAGGCTTGCAACATTCCACCGTGGATCTTGTTCCCGCAAAAGCAAATGTCTTTTATCCGCTCCAGATGTAATGAATATGCAACCTGAGATAAGAATACATTCAGCCTCCAAGACTTAAAAAGCCTGAGACAATTCCGTAGGATACAGAGATATATACAAAGGATTGGGAAAACACCCAAGTCATAAGCTTTCTTTCCCCAATTCTTTTTTTTACATAAAAAAACAAATGGCTAACGTAACGGGACATGCCATGAGGCAAGGACTGGTCGCAGGACACTTCACGGCAAGAAAAGGCAGACGCAGGATTGGCATTCGAAGTCCTTGTTTAACTAGGAAGGGAAGGAGAGGAGGCTGGGAAATGAAAAGAGAGAAGGAGAGGCAGTGCGATGGAGAGGGAGAAAGAGAGAGAGAGAGAGAGAGAGAGAGAGAGAGAGAGAGAGAGAGAGAGAGGAGAGAGAGAGAGAGAGAGAGAGAGAGAAGGGAAGGGAGAGGTCAACGCAGATGCAGAGAGAAGGAGGGCTACAAATAGATACATTGATAACCAAACAAAAGGTGGAATAGAGGAATGGTGACAAGACACACTAAAACTATTGAAACTTATGTTAAGACGGACGCTTGGGCTGAGGCACTACAGCTGGGCTTGGCATGCAGGACCCAGGCAAGACAGGCAAGACAGGTTATTAGCCTCACGAGGAAAAGTAGAAGGAACATAGGTACAAAACACGAGGCAGGATCGAAAGAAGCAAGAAATAAATACTCATATAAAAGAGAGAATTACATATCTTTTGCGTACAGTAAAAGCGAGTGTTCCATCATTCCATTAGAAAAAAGGACAAAATAAATGATTTCAAAAGCATCAAGTCCTCCTACCAGGGGCGTCCCACAGCGTGCACCGACACCCGCGCTCGACACACTCTCATCCCCGCGTCTAACGTAGCCGTCCCATGTTTGCTACCCCCCCCCCCCCAACTAGCGTCCCGATAATGATAAAAATTCACAAAAGAGCGAACCATTTATCTCCGCCTGACAAGAACGTCTAATGAGCAAAAATTACGCGATAAATGACCCGTCAAAAAGAAGAAGAAAAACAATCGCTCTTGCGTATTTTATTTATCACCAATTTTCCTGTTACACCATTTTCTCCGATACACCGATTATATGAGAATCAATTACAAAGATTAACGTACCGATACTGGACTTCGTTTTCCTTTTCATTTTCGTGATGACTGATACCTGTACTGAATAAAGCCATTAGAAAGGAAAGAAACAAAAAAAGACAGAAAGAGAAGGTGAGACAGAGAAAAGAAATGGAAGAGACAGAGATAGATATAAATAAATATAGATAGATAGATAGATAGATAGATAGACCGAGAGAGAGTGAGGGCGTAAGAAATAGAGAGAGCGTAAGAGAGAGAGAAAGAGAGAGAGGGAGAGAGAGTAAGAGATAGAGAAAGCGTAAGAGAGAGAGAAAGAGAGAGAGAGAGAAAGAAAGAGAGAGAGAGACGAGACAGAGAGAGAGAGAGAGAGGAGAGAGGGGAGAGAGAGGAGAGAGAGAAAGAGAAAGAAAGAAAGAAAGAAGAAAGAAGAGAGAGAAAGAAAGAGAAAGAGAGAGAGAGAGCATGAATGAGAGAGAGAGAGAGAGAGAAGAGAGACGAGAGAGAGAGACGGAGGGCTAAGAGAGAGAGAGAGAGGAGCGTAAGAGAGAGAGGAGAGAGAGGAGAGAGAGGAGAGAGAGAGAGAGAGAGAGCGTAAGAGAGAGAGAGAGAGAGAGCGTAAGAGAGAGAGAGAGAGAGCGTAAGAGAGAGAGAGAGAGAGCGTAAGAGAGAGAGACGTAAGAGAGAAATAGAGAGAGAGAGAGCGTAAGAGAGAGAGAGAAAGAGAGAGCGTAAGAGAGACAGAGAGAGAGAGGAGGAGAGAGAGGAGAGAGCGAGAGAGAGAGACGAGAGAGAGAGAGAGATAGAGAGCGTAAAAAGAGAGAGAGAGAGAGAGAGAGAGAGAGCGTGAAAGAGAGAGAGAGAGAGAGCGTAGAAAGAGAGAGAGAGAGAGAGAGCGTAAGAGAGAGAGAGAGAGAGCGATAAGAGAGAGAGAGAGAGAATAAGAGAGAGAGAGAGAGAGAGAGAGAGAGAGAGAGAGAGAGAGAGAGAGAGAGAGAGAGAGGGAAAGAGAGTAAAGAGAGAAGATGAGAGAGAGAGAGAGAGAGAGAGAGAGAGAGGAGAGAGAGGAGAGAGCGAGGAGAGAGAGAGAAGAGTGTAGAGAGAGAGAGAGAGAGAGAGAGAGAGGAGAGCGAAAGAGAGAGAGAGAGAGAGGAGAGAGAGATGCGAGAGAGAAGAGAGAGATGAGAGAGAGACGAGAGAACGAGAGAAGGAGGACCGTGAGAGGAGATGAGAGAGAGAAGACGTAAGAGAGAGAGAGCGAAGCAAGAGTGGGGCACAGAGAAAAAAGGGCCCCTGGGAGGGGACCGGCAGTCATTACGTAAGTGGAGGGGACTGCGAGAGGCAACCTCTCCACATGAGAGAGGGACGAAGAAGGCAAAGAGAAAAGGAAACGAATTGAAAGTAATAAAAAAGCAGACGCCAAACAACACGCATCATGCTGAAGCAATGAACAGTTGGGAAAGTGCACCGAAGTATCAGCGACGCAGTCAGGAGAAGAGCGAGGAGAAAGAATAAAGATGCACATGGACAGAGAAACGGAGAGAGGTAAGGAGACGAGACAGAGAGGATAAGAGAAGAGAAGAGAGGATAAAGCAACAGAAACTTTTCCCACAAGAGGGAAGTAATCGACCGCTACGACGGAAACCGCGCTGCAAAGCAACCCAGACATCAGCAAGTCAAAAATCAAGGAAAGAAGCTTTGGAGAAATAATAATAAATACACTATGGTTACAATAATAACAACAATAAAAAAGTAACAAACATAAAAAAAAAACATAAAATAACAGAATCTTATTCGCCAACACTAACGAGAATAATGCGCCCTTCTGCACCAAAAGGCAAACCCGCTTGCAAAACAACCTACACCGCCACTAAGGAAGTTCCGGCCGCCTCGCTCGCAGCTTCGATCCGCCGCCCTCCTTCGCCCGAGAGGGGCTCGATCGCGGAGGCCAAGGCTACCTCCTCCTCGACGGTGGACCTCGGTCTCTAAGTTTCCGAATGAGGGAGACGGAAGAACTCGACTCGAAAATAACTCTTCTGTTCTAGTGTAATACTGATTATTACTGCCGCGAAGAAAGGACACTGCATCTGTAATTATCCACATTACGAAAACTAATATCGGAAAATAAACACCATACCCCCCCCCCACCACATAACAACAAATATAACCCATCCCCCCCAAAAAAAAAAAAGAACAGCAGACAGCGCCAGTAAAGAGAAAGGAAGGAACACCAGCAATCTTTAAGTAGAATCTCAAGCAGTCGGAATCCGAGCTGAAAGAACAGTCAGCTGAAAACGGAGGAGGTCCAGCCGGAGCAGAAGACTCATTGTGAAGAGACAAACGCCCCAAGAAACGCCAAGGGACGGCAGGACGGAGGCCGGGATTGCATGGCCAGCGGACCGAAGGCGGTTTGGCCAGGCAGTGTGACTGGCTCAGGAACTGCATCGTTCTATCAGTGAAGGCGATGTGACCTATGTCGGTTACGGTGATGGTAAGACTTTGATAACTTTAATGATGGTAATGATGATAATACTAACAGTGTTAACCATAAATGACAATATCAACAGTAACTATGACAATAGAAGCAACAATAATAATAATAACAACAATAGCAACTTCAACAACGACAATGCTACCACTCCTGCTACTAATAACAGTAAAAAGAAAAGAAAAATAACAATGATAATATCAACAATAATAATAATGACAACCGATAACACGAATAATGATATTTTCAATCATTATAACGGCAGTAAAAGCGACAAAATATCATCCAAACAAACTGCCCCGTAAATTGATACCGTAAATAACCTCCCCGACACTAATAATGTCATTCCCCTTTGCACCCGAAGCTCTTCAAGCAATGAAATTCACAAAGAGAAGGAGAGGAACGAGGAAGAATGAATAAGGAAAGTTTATTTGAAGGGAGGGGGGGCAGGGGAAAGGGTGCAAGCAGGGGAGGAGGAGAAGCAGAGGGGCAGAGGGAGATAATTGGGGGAAGGGAGAGAAGGTGGGGAAGCAGGGGGAAGGGGAGGGGCAAAGGCAAGAAGAATGGGAAAAGGTAGGGGTAGGAATGGGGAGGGAGAGGGGAAGGGGTGGGGTGGGGTGGGGTGGGGTGGGGTGGGGGTTGGTGGGGTGGGGTAGGAATGGGGAGGGAGAGGGAGAGGGGAAGGGGTGGGGTGGGGTAGGTTAGGTTAGGTTAGGTTAGGTTAGGGTAGGGTAGGGTAGGGTAGGGTAGGGTAGGTTAGGGTAGGGGAGGGGAGGGGAGGAGGAGGTCGCCGGCTGGCCGGGGCAGGAAACAATTGTCAGGGTCATTAGCATGATGCGAGAAAAGGCTGGCTCAGGAGTGACGTGCGTGCGTGACCAGCGGACACGGGGGAGGGGAGGCCATTGTGGGAAACCCTCGTGAGGCAGGACGGTTCCTCTGCAGTATTGCACAGCTACATTAATGTTTCTCTTTTCCGTCGGATGATTGCAAATGCAAACATT
>NC_051394.1:42195279-42212779 GCF_015228065.2 Penaeus monodon
GTATATATAATATATATATATATATATATATAATATATATATATATATGTATATATATAAATATATGTATATATATAATATATATATATATATATATATATATATATATATATATATATATATATATATATATATATATATATATATATATATATATATATACATTTACGTCACGAACTCCTTCGCAAGGGCTAGGACAGTGCCTTCTTTCGAAGGACTTTGGTTTTACCAGTTGAAGACCGTTACCCCAAGTAGATACCTTTCCTAACTCCGGACCTTAAGAGCAGGATTCGAACTCGCCTGCTTGTTTAGGGAGGAGAGGAGAGGAGAGGAGAGGAGAGGGAGAGAGGAGAGGAGGGGAGAGGAGAGGGAGGAGAGGAGAGGAAGAGAGGAAGGGAGGAGAGGAGAGGAAAGGGAGGAGAGGGGAGAGGGGATTAGGGGAGGGGAGAAGAGAAGAGGGGGATAGGGGAGGGGAGAAGAGAGAAGGGGAGAGAGAGTGAAGTAGGAGGGGGAAGAAAGCTGAGAGAGAGGGAGAAAATCCGAGACAGAGAGAAAGCGAATGACTGACGCAACAAAAGGCAGAAATATAGGCGTAAGTAGCCCGGGGAAGAAATCCCAGATATCGCGCGAAATGAAGGAGGAATATTGCCGGCGCGGAGTTACTGGCGCAGAAAGAGTGAGTGAGAGAAAGATGGGGCGAGTATTTTCGGCAGAAACTTTTGAGCTCGGCGGATGAAGAAGAAGAAGTTTGGATAATGTGTCTGTCCTGGGAGAGAAGGTGAGGGAATGGAAATTAGTGTAAAGGAGTTGAAGGAGGCTGCGAGAGAGGCAAAGTGGATGGAATTACCTGCGAGGTGCTCCGCCGCGGGCTGAGGGAGATATTAGCTGCTGAGAAGGATATTTCGGTGATGGAGGACGAAGGAAGGGAGTAGGGGGGAGGGGGAGTGGAAGGGGAGGGGGAGGGTGAAGGGGGTAGGAAAAGAGGGGGTAGGAAGAGGTTGGTGGATGAGGGAGGAGAAGGAATAACGGATGGGGATGGGGAAAGAGGAAGGGGACAGGAAGAGAGAAGAGGATGAGGAAGGAGGGAGACAGGGTAACGGAAAGGAGAGAAAGGGGAAGGAAGGGGGAGGAGGGGGAAGTTAATAAAGACTGCATGGTAATGGGGTGGGACGGCGTATGCAAATATAGGGGAGGGAAACCTTGAGATCGTGGATGTGAAGGTGTGAAGGTACAACTGGAAAATGGAAAAAGAAGCCAATCTCTGCGTTGGATTAGGGGAGAGTATTTCCGTAAGATTCGTGACTCCCGAGCTACTGATGGAAAATGAAGAGTGACTGAACCGTGAAAAATATGCATAGGAGACTAAGGAGGATTATAAGTGTTAACTAAAAAATAAGTGAATACTGGAAAACAAAAGAGAAAAAATCCCTCTTTTCTTTTCTATTCTTTCACTATATAAATGAAATATAAAATAAAATAGAAATGAAATGTATGTGCTGAACCAATTTTGAGAAAAAAAAATCAATCAATAAATAAAGGTAAGGTAAGTGAATAAAGGTAAAATGACTTGAATGAAATCACAGGTTTCGACGATTCCTATTGACAGACGAGAGAGATAGTAAAAGAATGAATATATTGCGGGAAAAGTAGGAAATTCATATTAAGATGATTGGGAACAGGAGGAATGACATTTGCAAGGGGAATGGGAAATGTTTAAACCTTTATTTAGCAGACAGGAAACAAATGAAAGCGGTTGCAACTGTGCGTTAGAAGACTTGTTGAATAATATATAAGGTCTTATATTTCAATCTGGGAGTTTGCCTACATTATGTGCACATAGGCCCTCGCCCGCTCACACGCATACACACACACCGACACATGTATTAAGAGAGTGCATATCTATGATTATGTACGAGAGAGAGAGAGAGAGAGAGAGAGAGAGAGAGAGAGAGAGAGAGAGAGAGAGAGAGAGAGAGAGAGAGAGAGAGAGAGAGAGAGAGAGAGAGAGAGAGAGAGACATATTTAATTCTCCAGCCCCTTGATCAGGACGAGCGAGGTGCGAGGATCAGAATAGAGCCGGACGGCCCAGCTGACTCTGCCTCCAAGGCAAGGAAAACATTCACGAAGACAAGGATTGAAACCCGGTCTCGGCCCCTGCTGACAACACGGGAATAAATGGCCACGGAATAACAAGGCGCCGGCGAGGGTGTGGCAGGGAGTTCGACGGAGAGGCCGGCGTCGGCGATAAGGTGAGGGGAAGGAGGACCGGCTCCGAAGAAGGAAAGATGACATGGAATGGGGGTGGTGATAAGATGAGAGGGGCAAGGGGAAAGGGGAAGGACGAACGAAGAGGGAGAAATGACAGGAGAGAATGATGAATGGGGAAAGGAAAGGGGATATGACAGAAAACAGGATCGAAAAGACGAGCGTGAAATGAACAAGGTTCGGGATTATTAAACAAAGCGGAAAAAAAGGAAAGGAAAGACCAACAGTGCAAAAAATGAGAGGAAGAGGGGAAGGAAAGTGACGCAGAAATGAAAACGAGAGACGATGGAAGAGACAGGGCGAAAGAAGGGAATGCACCATGAAGAAAATAACTGGAAGGAAGGAGGGGGAGAGGGGGAGGGGGAGGTGGTCCTTTATGATAAAGTCGCGGGACTATCACACAAAGAGCCTCGGGGGTCGGCCCTCTGCCCGCCCTTATCCACGATGACTCAAAAGGCAAATATGACGGGCCTTTATGGTAGGGGCACGAGGGGACTTTTATGAGGGGAGGGGATATTGCCGATGCCACCAGATAGGCGAGGCGTAGGCACAGGGCGAGGGCAAGGGAAGGGAGGAAGGGGTGGCGACGGAGGCGAAGGGAGGGAGGACAGGCGAGGGGGAAAGGGGCGGGGCGAGTCGAAAAGGTGAATGAAGCAGGAAGACGAGATAGATAAGGAAGGAGAGGGCGTGGTGCGCGCGTGGGAGGAGGAAGGGAAAGGAACACGTAGAAGGCGATGAAAGACAGGAGAAACCTTCAAGGGGGGCTGGGGGGGGGGGGTGAGAGAGGGCACTGGGGCAAGATACCAGTACGTGACACACACTACTTTAACACTTAAGCGAGATTGGAAGGAAATCTAGCAAGGGAATAAGGATCTTCAAGCTGAGGTAAGAAGGAAGATGAAGAAAAAGAATGGTATGAACACAAGTATGATTTTTCTGCCACAAGCGATTTCTTACATTTCAGACGCGAGTTTCCTAGTGTGAGTCCGCCTGTCAAGTCTGCTTTGGTACCTAACCGAGTGAAGCACGGGAGATACGTGCTTTTGATGGGAGCCATGAATCCCTCATGCCTGAAATGGCCATGCATTGACTGAAGGACTTTGTCGGTTAAACGTTGACTACAATCATCAACATGTATGCACTTGCAGATTTAAATTACTGCCATTTTATCAACTACCGCCCCAAATACCTGACTCATTCCGCAGCGAAGTCAAAAGAACGCACTGGAGTTATAAAAAAAAAAATCACAGCCAGCTGCCTCGGACCCCGTTCGCCCTCCAACGATGATTATGAAAATTTCACATTCATTTCCCAACCGGTCAACGCCTTCGCACGTAATCCTACATTACACATGTTTGGAAATTAAAAGCGACGGAGGGAGAAGAGAAAGGAAATAAAAGCGTCATGTGACGCTTGTTCATCTAACAAAACTCATCCAATTTGCTGCATCTGCTCAAGATACAGAAAGTGAAATTACATCTTCATTTTCTTTCCCTCTCCTCACAGATTGCGGAGGGCGCGCATCACCTGCGTCAGGGGAAGACTGAGGGATGAACTGTAACCGGAGAGAGGACACAATGCACTAAGAAGATGGAAAAAAATTGGCAAAATATACCTCTGCATATATGCACATTACGCGCGCCCTTGTGTATGCGTGCGTGTGTGTTTGTGTGAGATACCAGAACACAAAGAGAACATCTTCAGAGAGCACAATGGAGAATCTTATCCCTGGAGAACATCAGGCGGACAGATGAAGTGAAGGCCGTGTGAAAGGGCCGGTGGCGGGCTTCCCCTGCAGGAGGTGAGCGCGGGTCATGCAGGTGAAGTATGTATCGGCAACTTGCCAGGACGCAGTCCGATGAGAGCGGGGAGGGAGAGGGAGGGGGAGATAAGGCGAGGTTCACTGTACAGTGTCCTCACACTCTCACCCTTGGCACAGACGGGGAGGGGATATACCGCATGGATGTTTTCGGCTGAGACATCTGACACATACATATCATGAATGTATAGCAAGTACTTTGGCAGAACGACGGCACAAAACAGAATAATATCCATATAAATGAAATTACATTTCTCAGTTGAATAACGGTCTACACGTAACGTAATGATTTATGACTATTAATGGAACAGAACACTTATCGACTTGAACAAATTCAGAGCACATCTAGACCTTTTTTGGCAAATGAATTAAAAATGTTACACAGCACACCCGTTTCCATTCAATTTGCAAAATCCCTACATTTATAAACAAGCTGGCCTAGCATGGTGCGACAATGCGCTCTGGCCATATGGCCCACTACCTATGCCGGCTCCATATTGTAAAATGTATACAGCTTCGAGGGGCACGTAACATAAACTGCATAATGGATTGGTTCGGGATTATTGAGAAGGAATCAAATATTCATTTCGTGGCGATGTAGTCAAGAAACGGTTGTGATAGAACGACAGGAGAGGAAATACGTACACACACATACATAAATACAAACAAACATATACACAAACTGACCACAAAAATGCTTTCGCAATAAGTCGCCATTCCACTGAAATATACGAGCCGTTCTAAAAGTCCGAGGAATACAGGGGGGGGGGGGTCTATTCCCCATTCCATCACAATCTACTTCAGCCTATGGACTGCGTTTCACTTTTGGGTTCGATTTTATCCAATTATCCCTGATACAGTTTATACGATCAGATTTGTTGTGTTGCTATTGTTTATACATCCCATGCATCTGCTCGGGAGCCAAAGGAATAAAACATATAAATGAATTAATAATGATAAATAAATAACCCTACTCACCTCCCCTCATAGCTTTAAGTAGCCATTTTGCCTGCCCGCGTCTATGTAGTTAAGTAAACAACCAACCCAAACGCCTTATCACATGAAATTATCAGCGCTGCCAAAGAGCAAGTTGCAGCTTTACTCTTTCCTTTGCACGGCGTCCAACAAACAAGAAATTCAAAGGGAACTCCACTTTGCATAAAATAACTTTTGAGCTCATTTCACCTGTTTCAAAGACTCGCCAAACTTTATTCCCCGTGAAAAGGCCATTCCAACTCCCGCATTGCGAATCAAAAGGGTGCCGGCGAACTGCGTTAAACACTTCCGCAATTCAAAAAACCCGCCCCCCGGCCCCCGTCAGGGGGCGGAGGGCAGACCCTCCTGTACTCACCGTTCCTCAAGATGGATAACTGCCGGGCCTCACGTCTTACTCACTTGGGAGTGAAAGAGATTATTAAAGAACTCTCCTACTACTGCGATCTTACCGTCCCTTTCTATTTAATGAGGAAATTAAATAAACGAGTGTTACTCCGTTATTCAAACTTCTTGTTTACTTCTAACAGACCCTATGCGCCAGGCTGTGAATTCCATCGCCCAATACTTTAAAATGGCTTTCTACTACGAGGGTATACAAGCTGCCCCTTTCACACGCCAGTCACCCAATCCACCCATCCGTCGCGAACTCCGCTCTCTCACCCACACAAATGGAGGGAGACGAAGGAGAGGAGGACGGAGGAATAACGCTGGGTGAGGAAATGTCGGCTGAGGACTGCGACTATGAAAGTGGAGAGGAGCCTTGTGATGGAAACAGGATGGAAGTTCTCGCAGATCGAGAGAAAAGTTGGCCTGGTTCTTTTCTCGCCGTTTGTGATGCGGCTCAAATCACGATAAAAATGTAATAAACTCTTATCAAAACTATTTGCTCCTCTCTCTCTCTCTCTCTCTCTCTCTCTCTCTCTCTAACTCTAACTCTCGCTCCCTTCCCCTCCTCTCTCTCTCTCTCTCTCTCAATCTTTCTCTCTCTCTTTTGGGGGGTCTATCATTTTCTCAACATAAAAAAAAATCATACATTTACCAAACTTATTCATATATAGCCAACCACATGGCTTTCAGCAGTTTTACGAGTGGAAACCTAACAAAAAAATTATATGAAGAAAATAAATCATGAAATCTTAATGTCCCAAGGGCACACACGAGGAGGTGCAGAAGATATGGGTTCCGCGAATCAAGAAAAAGTTTGGATGGAAAAAATAAAAAGTGAAGTCATGGAAGTTGAAAATTGATTAGGAAATTTTAACATTTGGCCATGTGTCATTTGTCATGGAAATGTAATAAACTCTTATTGAAAGGGAAGCTCGTGAAAGATGGATTACGCCCTTTTGATCGATCAGCCCGAGAAAAAGAAGAGAGAGGGAGAGGGGGGGAGGAAAGGAAGGGAGAGGGGGGGAGTGGGGGGAGGAGAGGGGGGTGGGGGTGGGGAGGGGGGGGGGGGGGAAAAGCGAAGAGTTGGGGGGAGGGGGGGGAAAAATGAGAAAAAATTGAGGAGAAAGGGAGAAAAGAGGAGAAGGGGAGAGAGGAGAGGAAAAGAGAGGGGAAAGAGGAAAAGGGGAGAGAGAGGCGGCAGCGAGCGAGGGGAGAAGAGGGGGGGGGGATTTTCAATGAGTATAAACAACTGACAATCAAGAACGAGGAGTATAAAATAATTTTTCTATTTCTTATCACATCCATGCGATGTGCAATCTCTCTCTCTCTCTCTCTCTCTCTCTCTCTCTTACTCTCTCATCTCACTCTCTCTTCTCCCTTCTCTCTCTCTTCCTCTCTCCCCTCTCTCCTCTTCTCCTCTTCCTCTTCCCTTTTCCCCCTCTCCTCCCCTCTCTCCTCCCCTCTCTCCTCCCCCTCTCCCCTCTTTCTCCTCCCCCCTCTCTCTCTCTCTCTCTCTTACTCTAAATCTTTCTCTCGCTCGCTTTCTCTTTCTCTCGCTCTCTCTCTCTTCTCTCTTCTCTCTTCCTCCTCTCTCTCTCTCTCTCTCTCTCCTCTCCCTCTCCTCTCTTTTCTCCTCTCCTCTTCTCTGTCCTTTTCTCTCTCTCATTCTCTCTCTACACTCTCTCTCTCTCTCTCTTTTACTCTCTCTCTCTCTCTCTCTCTCTTACTCTCACTCTCTCTCTCTCTCTCTCTCTGCCTCTCTCTCTCTCTCTCCCCTCCTCTCTCTCCTCTCTCTTCTCTCTCTCTCTCTCTTTCTCGCTCTCTCTCTCTTACTCTAGCTCTTTCTCTCGCTCGCCTCTTTTTCTTTCTCCCCCTCTTTTCTTTTTCCTTTTCTCTCTTTCTCCCCTCTCTCTCTCTCTCTCTCTCTCTCTCTCTCTCTCTCTCTCTCTCTCTCTCTCTCCTCTCTCTCTCTCTCTCTCTCTCTCTCTCTCTCTCTCTCTCTCTCTCTCTCTCTCTCTCTCTCTCTCTCTCTCTCTCTCTCTCTCTCTCTCTCTCTCTCTCTCTCTCTCTCTCTTACCTGCGTGCGTACATGTGTACACACACACACACACACACACACACACACACACACACACACACACACACACACACACACACACACACACACACACACACACACACACACACACACAAGGAAATGGAGAACTAATGCGAGAAATGATATCTCCGGAGAGCGTGGGAATCGAAACTAAACGGGTCCAGGATGGATATGAGTGCGAGAGGCTTGTATTGGGAAAAGCTTGAGGAGATGCTCTTTGAGAGGGGGTGGGGTTGGGGCCTGTGGGGAGACAGATCCAGATTGCTGGGGAGAAAATAGGCTTATGGATGCAGCAGATGGGAAAAGGGGTGGGGTGGGGGGATGGGGAGGGGACTTATGCAAAAGACTTGGGAGAATATTCATCAAAGTAGAATTAAGGAGCGGGGCGTGATGATGAGCAGGAGGCAAGACACCCAAGGAGGAAAGCGAGGCGGAGGAAAAGAAATGATGAGGAAATACGAGAGAAGAATATGCCAGACTATGAGAGAGGAAATGCATGCCTGGAGCGTGTTGAGGCAGAGTCAGCATGCTGGAGATTGTAAAGAATGACCAGAACGCTAAGGCTTGCTGGGAAGGGCCAATATGTTTGGGCGCGCTGCATTTTTGAAGGGAGAAGGGGGGGTTGCTTGTTTCGCACTAATAAAGCGTGAGCGGCGTCACGAAGCAATGACGGACCTAAACCGCTATTAATTGACCGCTATTAATAGCTTCACTATTGGCCACACCAACGTCAGAATATTCCTCTCTGATGGGGCTGACCAGAAAGGACGAAATACAAGGGAGAGAGAATGGGTAAGTCACGGAGCAACGGGCGACGACCCACAAGTTGAGATCCTTCCTTCAGGTTTGTGCGACGGACAACAAAGTTCAAAGGAAGCGCCGGCATGGTCGGGTCACATGTGGCGGAGGTCACACACCGGGAGAGGGACGGCATGCTGCGATTCTAAGAAGTGAAACCGGCATGCTAGGCTGGGCTGAGCCGGAGTAATGTGGCTGGTGCGTTCGAGGGGCATTATTGAGCTGAGATGTTAAGAGAGGGTCGGCTTGTTGGGGGAGAGGTCAGCCTGCTGGTGAGTGTTAGGGAGAAGCCAAGCAGCTGCTGGGGTGCGGGGGAGTGCGGGGGAGTGGCTGGGGTGCGGCGGCGTGAGGCAGCACCGTGCGTGCGGCAGCGGCAATCAGCTGATGGGGCGGCCGGGGATCGTGCAAAGCGGTGACCGCATTGCGACTCCCACAACGATCCAGGAGCCCCGCTTCCCCCGGCCGCCGCTCCCCTCTAGGCTCCTCCCTCTTCCCACTTTCCCCTACGACGCAGAGAGAAAGAAAGAGAGATGGGGAGTGGGAGGGAGAACGCTCCAACCTATTCGTTGCAAATTTGTTTTGGCTTGTGGACACGTTGCCTTAGAAGGAGCCTGGGACGGGCTTTGATTTCACACTCCCTCCAAGTACTCGCTCTCGCGCCCCACTCCTCCCTCTCGCTCTCCCCTTTTCACACGCTGGCCCATCACCTCTCTTCATCTTTATCTCGTCCTCTCTTTTTCCGAAGCCTTCTCGCGCAGCGGCCACCGGCAGGCTCCCGCTCTCCCCTACACATTGGCAGGGCCCGCTTGCCCCACACGAAAGAGTGCAAAAACAACAAGGATAAAGCTCGGCCTGAAAACATAACAAAAAGAAAGCGCCGCCCTTCCACTTGCAGCCCCTCCCCTTCTCTCTGGCGCCCCTGGCGAGCTCTCTGGATGCCCGCTGGCGCACGGGTCCCGCGGCGACGCTTCGGAGGATTTGGCCAGTGACCTCGCACACGGGACAGAAGTGAAAGCGATATCGGGAAACGGGAACGCATTTAAAGCACCAGTGGTGTAGATTTATTATTAGAACAAGAGAAAAAACGGAGGAAAGCCAAAGTTCTATAGGTCAGCGGAGGCGAGGCAGCGAGCGCCTGGGGGAGAGCAGCCAGCGGTAGGACCAGTCGCCATGACCGGCAGCGAGGGCAAATGGGAGAGGATGGCCGTGCATTTCGCTCCAGGCGACAGGCATGACGCCTGCGGGTGCCAGAGGCGGAGAGCATAATCAAGAGCCCCAGGACAGTTGAAAGAAAAGGTGCACCGGGAACTTTAGGTTATCAGCGCAGCGACAAATTGATGAGTCAAAAGAAGGGGATTAAAGTGTATCATGGGCCAAGAACCTGGGGGCTGACATCAACACGGAGGTTCAGGTGATGACTGAAAGTCTTCCAGCTTCACCTCTCCTCCCTTTTATCCCTTGCTATATGAGTCTTTTTGTTCTCTTTTCTTCTTTCACACTCCTCTTCCAGGTCGCTCTTCATCACGCCCGTAGTATATCTTTATGTCTCCTTCGGGTATTCTGCCCACTTCCCCGACCATCTATCACCCTATCTAGGCTTCGAAGCCAGTATATCTTAATGCACTACTACTATTACGCATTTCTTTCATTTAAATGTAAGCTAATACAAGCATACAACAATCCACGGTATCCTAAACACAAATAAAATACATACGTTTAAAATACATACTGATAAACAAATACAAACAACAGTGAGATCTACATAAATGATTAAAAAGTAAATAATTAAACCGAAGAAATAGACACACTGGCTATCCACAATAAAATACTTGGACATTCTAAATAAACGCAGCTAACTATAAACGGGCACGAATGCACGTCGTCTATAGCTATGACGAGCACCCATACAACAACAACAGAAAAGCAAATGCAAGCGCCATATAACAACACGCAAACAACCTACTGGTAAACATGCCCGTTCCAACTACAATGACACGGAAATGATACACTCTAGAATAAACAAGCACACATCATTTACGCCCACGTTGACACATGCTCACACACACAGATGCATGCACGCACAAATGCACACCATTCTCAATACAGACAAGAGACAAAAACACACACACATACATACATACATACATACATACATACATACAAACATACATACACACACATACATATACATACACAAACATACACATACATACATACACACATACATACATACATACATACATACACATACACACACACACACACACACACACACACACACATATATATATATATATATATATATATATATATATATATATATATATATATATATAATATATAGAGAGAGAGAGAGAGAGAGAGAGAGAGAGAGAGAGAGAGAGAGAGAGAGAGAGAGAGAGAGAGAGAGAGAGAGAGAGAGAGAGAGAGAGAGAGAGAGAGAGAGAGAGAGAGAGCGCAAACAAACAACAAAGCCACCCAGTAAGCAAAGCAGGGATGGAAAAAATAAATAAAAAGCAAGAAAATAAACCCAAGACAACGTGAAAGAAACTTCGGGAAGGACGTGGCGTCGAGAGGAAATGAGGGAAACGTTAGAGTAATGACAGAATCACCGGGGAAAGAAGGAGGCAGCCAGGATATGGAGGCAGGTTTAAGGAGGAGATAACGAAGCTAACAACAGGGAGGGGCAAGGTGAGGAGGAGAGGGGAGGGGAGGGGGGAGGGGAGGGGAGGGGAGGGGGAGGAGGGAGAGGAGAGGAGAGGAGAGGAGAGGAGAGGGGAGGGGAGGGAAGGGAGGAGGGGAAGGGGAGGAGGAAGAAGAAGAGCAGAAGGAGGAGGAGGAGGAGGAGGAGGAGGAGGAGGAGGAGGAGGGGAGAGGGAGGAGGAGGAGGGGAGAGGGAGGAGAAGGAGGAGGAGATGGATGAGGAAGATGATGAGGAGGAATAGCAGGAGAAACAGAAGAACAATGACACTGAGGAGGAGGGAGAGGTGGATGAGGATGAAAAGGAGGAGAAAGAGGACGAGATTAGAAAAGAAGAGGGAGAGAAGGAGTATGAGCAGTCGAGGGCCGGAATGGTTGTTAAAATCGGCGTGGAAATAGCGAGGCCACGCGTTCTGACAGCGGCCGAAGACAGCGCGAGCAAGAGATGCCGCGCTGATAATGGCAGGTGGCCGAGGGGGAAAAAGGAGGCCCAGGATCGAACGCGCAAGAAGAGGATTTTAATTTCGGCTTCGACAGGAGGGCGTGAAAGACGAGGCGCGGCTTGGGGGAGCCTCCTGTACGCATTTTACTTGGCGAAATACTATATACTACCAAAAACGACATAGGATTTAAAAAATATATATATTATTCATATGATACTGACACGGACTAATTAAAACAATTTTAACGAATTCCTTTTGCCTTGGGTGGATTAATCACAAGATGGTTGATGAGACAGCGTACATTCCCTGGCTTTCATTTAAATATAACGAGATTTAAAACAGAATCGCCTTTCGCCAAGACCAACAGTATTTAATCATGGAATTGACCAGTTTCCGGGTAGCTGTTGGCCGGTGGCGGCGACGTGCAAAAGGCCGCGTCAGGCGGAATGAGCTGTCAGCGGCAGCCGAATCATTTAGTGAAGCCCTCCCAGCTTCTTTGCCTGCTTTGAGTGTCGTGTCACAGATGGTTGGCGGCGCCACTCCTGTCTCTTGAGAATCATTACCCTGCAGGGCTGTGCCAGTGCCAGGATGCGAGGGGATATCCCGATAGTCTGGAAAATTCATGAGAAATATCACTTCAATATATCCTGCTGGATTATCACGACGCCAGTGTGCGCTGCTGGGACGGGCAGTATCTTGCGCCCTAAAGCGTGTAGGAAAAGTTTCCACTCCATCCACATACATGAATATATATATATATTGTACATACCCACTTCCAAAAACACAGCGGGTATGTATGTATGAATATGCACATGATTATATATGTATGGATTTTTTTTTTTTTACACATACATACATACATACATACATACATACATACATACATACATACACCCCCCCACACACATACATATTACTTATTCAATTTCTATGCTAACTACTCTAACCCCCTAAAAGACTGACGGACGTAAAACAAGCCTTGCTTAAGCGCAGCCGGGGTCAGGGGCGGCGGGGCAACAATGCATGGGCAACAAGAAGAAGCGCAGCACGAGGCTCACGGCCATCAACTGCTACAGCTGAACCAGGTCCGTCTCCTGGTCATGGCACGGCTGCTGCTGCTGGAACCTCGAAGCCCCGACCTCACTGGGTTTCAAAGTAATATTCTAATTGGCGAAGCTGCTTATCAGAGGCGTTGTACGCCTTCCGGTTTAACAGACTGGGAAGGGACGCCGAAAAAAAAAGGAAAATAAAATGTTAATCTTGTACATAATAGCGCAGCCGCTGTACCACCAACTCACTGAATGGAAAAGCGCATTCAGCAGCAGTAAACACTTTACGGACAAGAAACGAAGTAAATACTAAACAAATACTCTTGCAAAAACATCGTCTCGGAACGCGGTTCCTCACAGAAGGCGGCCAAGGGCTACCAGAGCCCCTCTCATACCAATAAAGCTAGACTATTGATTTAATATCGTCCATTACCGCAACATCAACTTTCCGACTGGGCTCCCGGCCTCTGTGTTAAAGAGGAGGAAACGGAGGAGAAAACGCTCCTAAAAATATATCGACTTAAGACGGCTACGAGGGGGAGAGAAAACAAGAAGGAGAGAAAAGTAATCCGAAGATGGGAGAAGACGGGGACGGAATCCGACAACAGACACTGGGTCTAGACCGTCGGCAGTTCATCACTTCTCTAGATTGATAATGTGATAATATGAATAACAGCTACAACAACAAAATACAATAAAAGCAACATAAATGTAATGGCACCAGTAAGTTCAAGAAGAAAATGACCTCTTAAAGAGAGACGAAAGATAATTACACTGCCGCAGAAGTATTAAGAATATAATGACTCAACATGGCATAAAAGGGTTGCATCATACTAGCAAACAATAAAGATAAACAATGAGACCTGCTTGAAGGCTGAACAACACAACTCCAGCCCTCCACATACCCCTCCCTCAGGACAAGAGCCTGCAAGCGTCATCAGGCCGCCCGCCCACCCGCCCGCAAAAGGCCGCCCGCACCAACGCATCCAGCATCTCCCAGCCGAGGACGAATGAGAAGAAACTGAAGGTTTTAAGTTAGTTGACATACCCTCCAATGAGGGCTGGGAGCAGGGGGGGGGCGCTCTAACCATTGGCCGCCAGTCTACTGAACGCACTAAAAAGGGACAAGCCTCGAAGTTGGGCGAAGTTGCTCCAATCTCCTCAACAAGTCGTGGTTAAGTTTGCGGACGAAACAGAATGCATCCTTCGTCAAAGAACCGCAGGTGCTCTTTTCTTCCCCTCTCCCCTTTCCCCTTTAATCATATATTATGATTACATAATGATCTGCCAAAAAAGTGATTTTCTCCCCATTTTCCTACATTTTCTCTAGCAATACAAACAAAAATCGAAATCATGAAATGTTGTGACATCATTCAATATCCCTAACATGTAAAATTGCAACAATATAAGATCAGTATCAGCATATTAACGTGCTGCAAGGAACTCATCCGTTACATGATGAGTATAAAAGTTGATATACATTTATATGTATGCACAATAGATGTTGAAAAATCCCTATATATATTTCTTATTCTGATTTTAATTCTCCATTCAATGCAGTAGTAATAGTCAAATGAGAACAATTTTCAGCGTCAGTTTTTTTTTCGCAAGTATATCTATGAAATACTTTCGACGGTAATATCCGACTTGACCGAAGAAAAATATGAATTTCCACATATCGTTCGTGTTCTGCTGCATAAACTTCGAGAGTTGTGCAGCTCAGCGGATATGAACTCGCATCTCGATCTAAATGAAAGTTTCAGAAATCCTCACACTTCAGGCTATAAATGCCATTCTATTTTCAGCGATATTTGTGCACGTAGTGTTGATGGTTTCAAACATCGAATGACACGGATTGACTAATGCAGAATACGAGTACACTACATTAACTACATGTTACAAATAAACAAATTCCTAATTAAATGGCACACAAGCCCTCTTGGCAATCAACAACCCCGCGCAGCACTTACACAGTGTAACCATTCCTTAACTGAACATTGATGAAATACTTTCACTGCTCTTACAGTTTCTGGTATCCTTTAAGCCTACTCCCACTGCTTACCTGGTCTACCTACAACTTGATAAGGCAGGAAGAATGTCCCGTATGCATAAACGGGCATGACAGGCACATAAAACATACACCCCTGACCGGCAGTGAGGACGAGTCAGGGGGCAGCCGTTTTGCAAATGGAGCGCCGCAATGCCAGTTGTCACCGAGTGCTTTGCAATATCACTGCTCATCACTCGAAATTCATCAAGTGAAAGTATGACACGGGGACATATCTGCGTGTACTGACACGGTGCGGCTTTAAGACCTATCTTGTATAAGCAATATTTGCAGAACTCCACCACTCCATCACGAATCCCTATTACATCTTCCTTCGAGACGTGCACGCAACAAAGACGTCCATGACCATCACGATCACCACCATCATCATCATCACCATCACCACACTTCACCTGTTTGGACTGCACCTCCAAGCCATGCCATCGTGCTTGCGCCCACACCGCTCCACCCGGTCAGAGTTACCATTTCGTAGAATCTCGTCTGATTTCAAAGGAAAACAGAATATTTGGCGATAAGATATAGCTGATCCAACCACATCCACATTCTTCACCTTCAACTGACAATACCACAGAGAGAGAGAGAGAGAGAGAGAGAGAGAGAGAGAGAGAGAGAGAGAGAGAGAGAGAGAGAGAGAGAGAGAGAGAGAGAGAGAGAGAGAGAGAGAGAGAGAGAGAGAATTTCTTTTGGAAAGGATTAGGCTGCTCCTGTCCACCTCTAAGGAGTTCAAAGCAACCCATCTTGAACCGGCCGATTGCCTTAACCGTACACAGGCGTCGGATATCACGAACGGATCCGGAGTCAGAGTGTCGTAAATCCCCGGCGTGCCGTCCGGATGAACAGCTGGTGTGGAAGGAACAGGTAATTAGCCCAGGGTTAATTCGTCCCCTCCCTTAATTGGGTTGCTCGATTACACACAATGATGCAAGCTAATTGGCACTGTCGCCTCTGCTACCTCCAAGGCTATCTAAGCCACTCGGGTAATTGGGTGCACCCGGATAGCCTCTGACAGCCCATTCCGTGCACTTGAATTACCCGCAATGGATATCCGACGCCGGAGCACGTTCGTCGGCTTAACCTGCCTCCCTCAAGACCGGATCACCGACCACGGGCGCGCCGACGCCGCATCAACCCTTGAAAGACAGAAGTAGGAAGGTGTGTGTGCGTGTGTGAATTGTGTGTGTGTGTGTGTGTGTGTGTGTGTGTGTGTGTGTGTGTGTGTGTGTGTGTGTGTGTGTGTGTGTGTGTGTGTGTGCGTGCGTGCGTGCGTGCGTGCGTGCGTGCGTGCGTGCGTGCGTGCGTGCGTGCTTGCGTGCGTGTGCGTGTGTGCGAGTGTGAGTGTGAGTGTGTGTGAGTGTGTGTGAGTGTGAGTGTGTGTGTGTGTTTGAATCCCTGAGCCGGATTCCTTTCACTTGATCACTTGAAGTTCCTCATCCTTTCAGGGCAGCGCCATATTTCAACAGCCGAGGACAGAACGCCTACCATTTCCCAGTCCATCCTGGTGCAGTTCACAATTTTCCAGCCTCGTAACGTCTCTTCTACCATTTGCTTTGCCTGTGACAAGCAGAGCCCTACCGTCGCCATATGGCTTGCATGTATTTGATGCCTGACTAATCTCTTCTCTTATACACTTTATCATTTTGCACCTTCAAAAGCTGTCACTGAATCTTATTTTTTTTCGCACTACCAAATTCATATGAATTACCTTCTTCGTCATCTGTAATCTTCTTCCATAACTACTTCTACTTTTTTACTCCTGCCCCCCCCCTACTCTCTCTCTCCCCCCCCCTCTCTCTCTCTCTCTCTCTCTCTCTCTCTCTCTCTCTCTCTCTCTCTCTCTCTCTCTCTCTCTCTCTCTCTCTCTAACACACACTTTCTTTCCCTTCATCAAAATCTACAATCTTCTCCTTTTGCATCTTACTCGTCTAGTCTTTGCTCCGCCCTTTCCTCTCCTCTTCCCCTCACGTCCTACCCCTTCCTCTCCTTCCCTCCAACCCTCCCACCTCCTCTCTCTCTCGAGTTCTTTAATCACGGGTTCGGCCTCCATCGGTAGGTTTCCCAGTCCGGAAGAGTGACTATAATTCAACACCATGATTTATGATCCCCAAACCCCGGCGTTCTTGTCACGAAGGTAGGAAGGACACTGGAGAAGGGAAGGGAGAGGGAGAGGGAGAGGGAGAGAGTGGAAGGAAGGGAGGGGGAAAGAGAGAGGGAGAGGAAGGAAAGGAGGGGGAAAGACAGGAGGAGAGGAAGAAAGGGATGGGGAAAGAAAAGGGAGAGGAAGGGAGGGTTTTACAGAGCGAGAGAGAGAGAGAGAGAGAAGAGAGAGAGAGAGAGAGAGAGAGAGAGAGAGAGAGAGAGAGAGAGAGAGAGAGAGAGAGAGAGGGAGAGAGAGAGAGAGAGAGAAGGAGAGGGAGGAGAAAAGGAAAGGGAAGGGGAAGGGGCAGAGGAAGGGGAAGGGGGAGAGGAAGGGGAAGGGGGAGAGGAAGGGGAAGGGGAAGGGGGAGAGGAAGGGGGAGAGGGAGGGAAGGAGGGATAGAGCAGCTAGGAGGAAAAAGGAAGAGATGGACAGGAAAAAATAGAAAAAAAGGTTTACAACAGGAATTTTTCCCAACACAAACACCGCCTCCTCTCCCTCCCACGGAATATAACACAAACTCCAAGCTCGTGTCAACCTTCGCAACGCTATGTTTTCCTTTATATTTGTTAGGTGAAGGGGGAATTTTGTCCACAGTTCGGTATTGGGCGAAAAGGTAGTATTAATCTCTGCTCCCCTTCCTCGCCCGCTGCGCCTCCCTTCCGCACACACGAACGCATACACGAACGCGCGCGCACACAAACACACACACACACACACACACACACACACACACACACACA
>NC_051394.1:42215279-42217779 GCF_015228065.2 Penaeus monodon
GGGCAGCAGGAAGAATATATATGAGAGAGAGAGAGAGAGAGAGAGAGAGAGAGAGAGAGAGAGAGAGAGAGAGAGAGAGAGGAAGAGAGAGGAGAGAAGAGGAGAGAGAGAGAGAGAGAGAAGAGAGGAGGGGAGGGGAGGGGAAGGGAGGAAAGAGGAAGAGGGAGGGAGGGAGGGAGGGAGGGAGGGAGGGGGAGAGATAGATAGATAGATAGATAGATAGAGAGGGAGAGAGAGAGAGAGAGAGAGAGAGAGAGAAGGAGAGAGAGAGAGAGAGAGAGAGAGAGAGAGAGAAGAGAGAGTGAGAATCAAATAAATGCGACCATTCCACTGCAGAGGAATCCGATTAAAGATCATCCCGACTGTAGCAAGTTTGGCCACGTGATAAAAAGTTTTGGGGAGACCGTGTTCGCAACGTGAAATCACTGCCCTGACGAGAGGCCGCCCGTTGTTTACGGTTCGTGCGTGCGTGCGTGGGGGCGGGGGGAGACGAAGGGGGATGACGGGCAGAGACAGGCGGGGAGGGGAGGCACGGGAAGGGGTGAGAGGCCAAGAGAGGCAGGGGGGAAGGGGAGGGGGGCGAGACAGGACCTTCACAGCGCCATTAACTCCCGACGGTTTTCCGCATGAGTGCGCTCTTTCTCACGTGATAAATTTGGGGCTGTTCTCTGAAAACTGCATGCGAGCCCCCGGGGCCGTTTCTACGTTGTTCGCTCCTTCTTTTGCCCTCCTTTCGGGAGAAGGGGTTCCAAGCAAACCTGCACGGAAGCTCACGAATTCATCCACGACCCTTCCCTCCCTTTTTTTCCCGGTTTCCTCATCCTCTTTTCCTCTTACTTTTCCCCCCTTTTCCGCCCAAATCCTCCCCGCTCCCGCCCCTTTCCCTCCTTCCCCTCCCCTCCTCCTCTCTCTCTTCCCTTTCTCTTCTCTTCCCTCTTCTCCCCTCCCCCCCTTTCCCATCCCCCCTCTCCCCCTGCCCCCTCCCTTCCCTCCTCCTCTCCCCCCCTCCCTCTCCCTCCTCTCCCTCTCCTCTCTCCCTTCTCCCATTCTTTGTTTTCAACACTTTTTTCCCTCCCACCCTCCTCTCCTGACCTTTCTCTCCTTTTTTCCCTTCCCCCCTTTTCTTTTTTCCTCTCTCTCTCCTCCTCCTCTCCCCCCTCCCTCCCCTCTCTCTCCCTCTCCCCCTCCCCTTCTCCTCTCCCCCCTCCTTCCCTCTCCTCTTTCCTCTCTCTTCTCTCCCTTCTCTCCTTCTCCTTCTCCTTCCCCTTTCCCTCCTCCCCTTCCTTCCTCTCTTCTCCTTCTCCTTCCTCTCCTCCCCTCTCCCTTCTCCTTCTCTTCCTCTCTCTCCTCTCCTTCTTCCTTCTCTTCCTCTCCTCCCTCCCCTTTCCCCTTCTCTCCTCTCCTCTCCCTTTCCCCCTCTCTCTCTTTCTCTCCCTCTCTCCTCTCCTTCTTTCCCTCTCTCCTCTCCTTCTCTTTCCCTTTCTCCCCTCTCCTTCTCTCCCTCTCTCCTCTCCTTCTTTCCCTCTCTCCTCTCCTTCTCTCCCTCTCTCCTTTCTCCTTCTCTCCCTCTCTCCTTCCCTCCCTCCCTCCCTCCTTCCTTCCTTCCTTTCTTCCTTCCTCCCTCTCCTTCTCCTTCGCCCTCAATCCGTGAATGTCCCCGAAACCCGCAAATTCAAACAACTCTAAGAGCGCCGTAAAAAAAAAAAAAAATCCCCAACGGCAGTGCTGGCGCCATCTCCTTTAATCTCCCGCACTTGTACTTTCCCATTAATTCCACCATCTGTTACAAGTTGGTTCCTGGTAACGACTCGGAGCATTAATCCAAGCAGAGCATCTAACGAAAAGCATCATTATGCAAATCAGGCCACAATGTAAAGTGTGTATACGCGCGCAATTCCCCACCCACCCCCTCCCCGCTTTCGTATGCCAGCCGGCCATCGCTGGTTATTCCAAACTTAATCACGACGAATTCGTTCCCGGAGGCTGCGATGAGAGCTGGTCGGTCAGTCCATTCCATCTGTCACGACTCGAACGACCTTGCCCCGGCTGCGTTTACCTTCCTTGACGATAACTCATGATCGTCCCTCGCTGCCCCCCTACTGACGGAACCTCCAAAGCGTCAAGGAAAGGAGACGATTGCAGCAATATAAATCTCCCTCCTGGATGCACTGCACTCTGTCATCGTCGAGAAAATGACACGTGGAGTCCCCTCATTATTTTTCGAATTGCGGTTCTTAATGCTCATGCAACGAACAGGGAGGGTCGTGCCTTCTAATCTCCTCTCGTCATTGCTGTAGATTTTTTTTCCCTCTTTCCTCTTCACATTTAAGGGTTTGCTCATGATAAATCCTGATGCTGATAAGTATCTCCGGCTACATTTCCGGTGCTGATACGCTCTCCTGGGTGAATTACAGACCAAACAAACAAACCAGACAGGAATCACGAAAACGAGAACTGCAACAAGCATCCAAACCAAGACCAGCGGAAGCTCCCTGATTAC
>NC_051394.1:42232779-42240279 GCF_015228065.2 Penaeus monodon
CGTGTTGCGTCAATTGCATAAAAGGTGTGGACAAGTCGTTTTAATTAGCATATTCAATCGCCCGGTCTTGGTTTGTTCACTCTGAACTTCCGCTCGTCCAATCCCGCGTTGCGCTCCTTTTCCGCACAATGATTACGAAAGAGATAATTACAGCTGTACATCAAAGCTACCGATTATCAGAACATTGCATGCTGGTCTAACAAATCTTATTAATAACGCGGGTTAGCCAAGAATTACTTTTTTTTACTAATCACTGCAACGCATGAACTCCCATGAGTCTGGCTGACGTTAATGTCGGAAATTAGTTATTAAATTCTACGGGGACTTATACCGTCCTCCACTTACAGTAACGCCTCGCTTGCTCCCTATCATAAAACTCCAATTACCACACTATTACTTCTCTAACATATTGCATGTGTGGAAATAACTTGGGAGTTTATGTGTAATTTCAATAAACCCACGTCACTATACCCTTAATCATCTTTCAGACTGCAATCAAGAAGACACATATTCTTAAACACACAGACAGATTGACAGACACACACACACACACACACACACACCTCCCTGCGTGTCCCTCTCCCAGTCCCCTGATCCTGACAAACGGGTCGCCATTATGCTCCCTCGGTCAGACCGACAGACGGGAGTTCCTCCTTGTATATCTTATCGCAGGTTACCATGAATAATGTGAATCCTATACATGCATGTTTAATGTTAAGGGTCCCAGAGGAGTAGAGGCCGACATTAGGGCTAAGAACTTTGAGTCCTGGCGCAGAGGTCTCTAGAGCCGAAAATCCTTCGGTCTGCGACAAGGCAAACGTCGGGCTAAAGATATTGGGCCGAGTGATCTCACTAGGATGGTGTTTGTCCAAGAGGCGGTGTCTCGTGTGCGAAAGGTGATCGCAAGGCTGCTGAGCCAGCGGGCGTAGCTGGAGAATAGCACAACGAAGAGGACCTACAACTGACAATCAACGACTGTACGCACGATGCAATTAGCATGGCGGATCAGAGAGTTTAACTGCGTGCAGGCGAGGCGGCTACGGTGCACTTCCTATACAGGCCTAGAGTAACAGAGCACCGGCGACATTACGGGAATGCTACATAAAACACAAATGGCCGGAAGCCATTAATGGATGATGACAGGGATAGGTGGCTACAATCTACGTCACAGCAATTAGCCAAGGAAATCTGGAGGTGCAAGAATTTCCTACATCAATGGAAGTACTCATAGTGCCAGCGCTACTCGCAACATCAGAAAGTAGAGCAGATTAGCCATAAAGTTTCTGCACTAGTTTCCACAAATAGTTTCGCGGTAATACAAATACTATAACTTTCCATATTACAAAATTAACTCGATCATTATGTCCACTACAGTCAATTCTGACAACGAGAACTGACGCTAAAACAATGTATCCGGATGCATCACAGTTCACAGACCATTTACAAACTTCATTTGTAAAAATATCAGAAAAATGCAAAATTCTCTCTCTTTTTAAACAACCAAAATACATGTTTTTTTTTAAGGACTATAGGAAATTTCGTTAAAAAAGGAACACTTACATAAATCCACTGCCTCAGAAGCTAACACTCCAAATACGTTGACAATCGAAAATGAATTAACAAGGGAAATCAGTTAACGTCGCATTAATTCTTGATTAAGACAGAAATAAAGATTCTTATATTTAAAAATAATAATTTTATTAATATATAAAATTTTGTTTTTGTAGTGTTGTGTGGTGTGTGTTGTGGTGTGTGGTATCTGTGTGTTGAGCGAATGTGTGTGTGGTGTGTAGGGTCGTGGATGTATGTGGTTTAGGTGTGTTTTGTTTGTGTGTTTAGCGTGTGTAGTCAGCAATAGCTCGGATCTCGCGGCGTTTGATGTGTGTGTTGTATGTGTGTTTTGTATTTTTGTGTTTTGTAGTTTGTGTGTGTGTGTGTGTGTGTGTGTGTGTGTGTGTGTGTGTGTTTTGTGTGTATATGTGTTGTGTTGTGTTGTGATTGTTATGTATGTGTATTGTGAGTATTTATGTGTAGTGTTTTTTGTGTGTGTTTGTGTGTGTTGTTGTTAGTATTTTTTGTGTATGTATGTTGTTGTTGTGTGTTTATATTGTATCAACATCAATACATTACATCACTATATACTACAACCATATCACACATCAAACTACACACCACACTACACAACTAACACAACAAACATCATACATCACTATAATATGTATCATACAATACACACCACCATTATACATCATTTACACCCTTGCTGCCTAGACCAGAAACCTCTCAAACAATCTTTTCAAATCTTGGTCTAACATGAGTAAGCTCAAATAATGCTATACAACATAACGAAAAAACTGATAAGTATATAATTATAAGGATAAAGAAAATGACGGTGTCTTTTACACTGTGACAAACAGAAAAGTAATTCCGACAATAAAAAGGAAAGTTTATTCTTAATTAGGTTCCAAGTTAAAATGTCTAACTTGCTACAAAAGTTGCTTGTAATATCAGGTTAAAACACAAACACACACTCCCATATACATCCATGAATACATACACACAGATACATCCATACATAAATACATACACAAGCAGAAACACACGCAAACAGGCACACTCCCTCATAAAACACACACACACTTTTTCGTACATGCATGAATACATACACACAGATACATACATACATAAATGCATACACAACAAAGGTACACTAATTCATACTGCGCCGCGCAGTATTTACACACGCTCGCAGTTTGAAAAAAATCGTGTTTATATGCTACAGAAAATTTACATTCGCTCCTATGTGTCGTCCCAGAAAGAAAATCCCTTTGAATCTCTGGGATTTCGAGTGGCGTGAACGCAGACATGAGGAAGCAGGTTAAAAGCCAGACGCTGGCATCCAAATTGGCCTTCGGGGACAGTAGAAGTTTCTGCTGCTCTGGAATCGGAAATCCATTCCCGGGCGGAGGTCCCTCGCCTCCACAGGCTGATGAGCTTGAGCTCTGAGCGCGAGGCGAGGCGCTGCTGTGGACACACCACATTAGAGCCGCTCGTGTCACTGGCTGCTTAGCATACACGGGTGTGCCCAATAAGATGTTATATCTTTATCAGTATTTATTTTTCCGACAATGGAAAGAACCGTGACTCATGGTGATTTTGCGAAAATCGACGGCTATCATCTGCATGATCGTCGCCATCAGCATATCTACGAAGGCAAACGTTGCACTGTTTCTATAACAGTAAAATCCGAGCTCGCTTCTCCTTAGATCATTATCATCTGACAGCGTTAGTCAAAGCAACTTCGAAACTTCTAGAAATGCTGCCTGACTGTAGTGTAGTGAAGTTTGCCTTACACTTAAGAGGTAATTAGTTTGCACTTTGCCGACATGTCAATAGTGACGAACTAACGATCTCCTTTCGAACCCCCTTCCAACTTCGAAACATTCTGAGTATAATCCGAGGAGGAAGAAACAGAATACGCAAGGGAAGGAAGAGAATGAGAATAAGAATAGGAGAGATGAAAACCTGGTCTCCAAACCCTTGATCCCGCCTCGAACAAAAATTTTATCTTAATGGTTCTAAACTGGATTTTATTGAAGAATTCCGCCGTCTGAGTCGCGTTGTCACGAAAGACTTCAACCGAAGGCGAAGCTATAAAACGCTATAAAACGACAAGACTGCAGTCTATGCAATAGACATAAAGCTCAAGAAAAATGAGAGAGGACGGTGTTGTGTAAAATGCCATTGTTTCATATCGATTGTTAGGGATTGTTGACTTTTCCCGTGTAATTGCTTGCCTAAATAACCCCAAACAGAGATATGCTGCATGATAGTCTATGGGGAAAAAGAAACTGAGTTCAACTTTTATGAAAAGAAATGGAGTCCGAGAATAAAATTATCTTGCTTTACAAGCTTTGTACAGGCTTTAATAATCATTATCAAGATCATTATCATAATAATGATTACATGCACTACTGATATCAACAACTGTTACCATATTTCCATTGTTGCCATCACCAACATAAGCATATTCCCGTTCTATCAATAGCAATGCTGTATCATTACTGTTACGGTCACTACGAGTATTGCTACAATTGCTTCTTTTACTGCCATTACTATGGAATTTTATCATATCATTCCCTCAGTACCAACTGCCACAGGAAGCATTAATCAGCAAAAGAGCACATCACGAAACAACCTAAGATGATAAGAAGACTTGAGTATACAAGACCAATTACGGTGGTTGTTTGCGTGAATATTAGCATAAGTGCAAGTCGTTCCGGTGTAAAGGACCGGGAGTCGCGTGTGCTGCACGCTGACCAGGGAAGGCTGAGGAAATTTCACGTGAGAGACGTTCATGCAATCGTCTCTCTCAAACACAAACATAATGACACACACTCACTTACATTTGAAACTTCTAGAAAAGCACGTAACCCCACAAAGAGACATGCACACACATCCCCCGCAGACACACACACACACACACACGAGAGACAATTTTCCGAGCGATGAGAGCCGAACACCGCGGGCGGAGCAAGCGGGCTCGAGGAGGCAGACGGGGGATCACCAGCCTTCCTGTTCTGACGCTAACCTAAATGGTAGTCACGTCATGCATACATAATGCGGGCCTCACACGCGGACATGCTGTACACTCTGCGCCATCCCCTCTCTCTATATATCAGCCGCGCTAGTTATTACCGCAGGTCGACTTCGCTTATGACGCTTGTACCTGGACGGGACATCAAGTACGCGACCGCTGATACGGAGTTTAAATTGCCCCGAACGGTGGACACGCAGCCGCCCGGCGATTCGACCCCAGGCCAATGAACACAATGTATTCCAGGGAGAGACAGACAGACAATTTGGGTGACGAGGAGACATAAAAGGGCGTGGTGGGGCGTACAGAAAGGTCAAGCGGGATGTACCTTGATAATGACCTGTGCTGGCGGTGGGGATCCCGGCCGCCCGCACGCAACCCTCGCCCCTGTGACCTGCGTCATGGTGTGTCCTCTTTTGTCCACCGGATCGTGATTCTCGTGACTGTCTGGCTCACACTGCGCTGACTCCCAGACAGAAAGATTCGTACTAAATATTCCGGCTTGGTCAGAAACATTTCTGGCCGCATCGGATAAAAAATACTTTCTCTGCGCGGCGGAGAAATGTTAGAAGATTCGGAATTATGTGTGACGGTTCTCATTGTCATTACGCCTTTCAAATAATTTTGTTTTTGTCATTCATTCTCGTGCTTCGCGATCCGAACCACCTGTTAGTTCTCTTCCAGCCTCCCAACAGCAACACCTGTCAGCCATTCACCCAGTTTCACCACCTGTCACCACCGCCATTGATGGCTCAACCACACAGCCGACACCATCTGCCTGTCTCCTCGTTTACATCACTTACCAGCCCCCCCTACCGCCCGAACGCCCCGCCCTGCCCCCCCCCCCCCACAACCACACCACCTGTCGTCACTCTCCTGCCTTCACCACCTGGCAACAACAACCCATGCCAGCCATTCATCATTCACCGACTTGTTAAAACGCAGCCTAATTTGACCGCTCATTTTACAATGGCCATCGGATCCATTCCATAATTCACATAATCTCTCAATTACATCCGCTCGGAATACATACATTCGCGAGTGCTTCGGCTAATAACCGAGCCAGCGAACAAGGGAAATAGGAAGCGAACGAGAGAGAGTACGAGCGACTGGGGGCATCAGGTATGTCAAACCAATGTTCAGTGCAGACAATGATACACAAATGACTAAGCTGCCAAGCTCGACGTAAGGTAATGAGTGAGAGAGAGAGAGAGAGAGAGAGAGAGAGAGAGAGAGAGAGAGAAGAGAGAGAGAGAGAGAGAGAGAGAGAGAGAGAGAGAGAGAGAGAGAGAGAGAGAGAGAGAGAGAGAGAGAGAGCAGAGCGAGTGAGAGGGAGTAAACGGGTGAGCGAGCGAGCAAGCAGGATGTTGGTGCGAGCGTCGTCGGCGCGTGAGGAGCGGGGGCAGCGTGCACGGCCTGCGATGACTGCATCCCGCACGTCCGCGGCCGTTAGACAAGCAGCCGCACTGCGACGCTCCACTCACCTCCGAGATCCGTGCAAGCTTCATGACAACCTCACATAATCACCTTCCACCATTACCTCATGATCATCAGCCCATTTTTCGTCTTTGATCACGTGAGCTCAGTCAGTCGAGACAGGGGAAGGGGAAGGGAAACGGGAAGCAGAATGAAGGGGAGGGGGGCTATAACATCCAATATAGTCACTGAATGTTGCATCTTTATGGGACTGCTCACTTGAATGTGCTTACATCATTAATACTTATCGCATTAATAACATCAGACTAAAGGTAAAACTGAAGCCTATAAAATCCGAACACGCACGAAGAAAAATACATTTCATCTTCATTACCGACCGCAATAACATTTACATCCTCGGCTCAAGGTGAAACCGTTTGAACAGCAAAAATTGCATTTAATGGTGATGATAGCTCACTTGCCCCCGACGCGCCGAACAGACACGAACCAATGGAGCCCCGGACGAGGCCGCCCAGCGCACATACGCCCGATCTGATGCAGGGACGCAGACCGGCCCCGCTTGCAAACAAAAGGCACACGGAGACCACACGCCAGACAAAGGGACAGAAGACAAACAACACTGCAGGCACAAATGGCGAACAGGAGAAGGAGGGGTACGGAGGGAGAGGGAGAAGGGGGAAAAAGTGAGTAGAGATGAAGAGAAGAGAGAGAGAAGAAGGAGAAGGGAGAGAGGAGAGAGAGAGAGAGGAGAGAGAGAGAGAGAGAGAGAGAGAGAGAGAGGAGAGGAAGGAGAGAAAGACAGATACAGAGAGTGATAGATCGATGATAGATAGATAGATAGACTGAAAGACCAAGAGATATATAGAGAGAAACAGAAACAGACAGACAAAAAGAGCGAGAAAAAGAGAGAGACAGACAGACAAAAAGAGAGGGAGAAAGAGAGAAACAGAAAGACTGAGAGAACACGATGATAAGGAGACGCAAATCCGACGGACGCAATAAACGGACGTGTATGCAATGAAGGCCGAGAGAAAGGTCACGGGCCCTTATGCGAACCCGTGCGCTGATGGCTCCCCGCACGCAACAGGACGGGATTAGAAGGCATATCCACCGAGTGTGTGATTCAGCGGCCAGAGTCAACACTGGGCCGCTTCTCCGTTAATGGTCGGGGCAGACTGTTAAGTTAAGGCCCTTTCGAGTACTGGGAGTTTTTTGATTGCGTGTATTAGGAATGCTAGTGTGAACATACAGCAGCGCGTAATTCGTGTGTGTGTATGTATTTGTGTGATTAAGTATTTGTGTGTGCGTGTGTGTGTGTGTGTGTGTGTGTGTGTGTGTGTGTGTGTGTGTGTGTGTGTGTGTGTGTGTGTGTGTGTTTGTGTGTGTGTGTGTGTGTGTGTGTGCGTGCGTGCGATGGTAATATACATTTATAATTGATACAAGTAACATGTAATTCAAAGAGCTTC
>NC_051394.1:42250279-42254820 GCF_015228065.2 Penaeus monodon
AAGGTGAAGGTGTCAACAGAGCGAGATAGCAGTCGAGGTTGGCACGGTGCCACCCGCGGTAGATCAGCATGCCCTACTTCCACGCAGGATGCCGTGGCACTTGGAAAATTTGCGACTGACAAACGTTCAGACGAGGACTAGCAACGTTCATAGGAAACCGACACGCAGTCACACCTCGTTCGCCCTCGTCGTACTGGGCCGCTAATAGTTCGGGTTCCCAGCTAGGATTGGCAATCACGGAATATCCCCGCGGAATGCAACATTCGCACTGCAAATATGAGAGAGACGGCTGGTGTGGCCCAGCAAATGTGCACGCTAATTGGAGTCACCACGACCGCTACACTATTTTTGGGGCGGAAATGAGAGCCTCCTCAACCAGCGGTCATTAACTAACTCACCCGCGTCCGTGAACCTCTCACTCCCCTCTCTCGCCTGGTTTTAACACCACGCCAAGTGATAACAACAATGCCCTACCCGATGTCATGAGTTATAACTCCCACTTAAGCTCTCCATTAACTCATCAAGCACTCCACACATAATCCCACCTAGCAAAACCTAGGTTATTCCTACCACTCCCCTATACAGTCATCACATTTTTTGGCCCATATTCTAACAGGAGACATTTGCTAACAAGGAAAAGGGGGCACAGAGTGAAAACTAAAAGGAAAATGACATAGCGACAACACAGATGCAAAAGCAGTATTAACGCCAGAGAGGACTAGGAAGAAGTGACGCCGGGAAAAAATCACAGTGGAAATAATAATGGAAAGGACTGTCTGTTGAGTCCACGTTAATAGTATATACTATAGTATCACAAGCTTTCTTTCAATTGTCAATAAAATTATATCCAAGAATGTATAATTATCTCAGGAGATACATCATTCAGATGAAATACCTCGAGTCAATTTTATCTTCAGTTTAGAGGCAGAGACGAAGGGAGGCAAAAGTACAGAGAGTGAGGCACAGAGCTCTCGAGGCACGGTGTCTTGGAGCAGATGAGTATTTTAGGACTAATCCTAACAAGGTTGCAAAATGTCGACGGCTAGGTCAGTGTGTCAGCTTACTTGGCACACCTGCCGGGGGTGATGTCACACTCCTCCAGGGCTCGCAGGCCTAGTATGATGTCACACTCCAGCGAGGCCCGACCGCCCTGGCTGATATCACCCTCTCACTTAGCACACCTGCAGGAAGGTGAAGCCCCCCTCCCTCCTTCCCTCTCTCTCTCTCTCTCTCTCTCTCCTCTCTCTCTCTCTCTCTCTCTCTCTCTCTCTCTCTCTCTCTCTCTCTCTCGCTCTCGCTCTCGCTCTCGCTCTCGCTCTCGCTCTCGCTCTCGCTCTCGCTCTCGCTCTCGCTCTCGCTCTCGCTCTCGCTCTCGCTCTCGCTCCCTCTCGCTCTCGAACACCTCTCTCTTGTATTTTTCTTTCTGTCTTTCTCTTTCTTCCTCCCTTCGTTTCCCACTCCTTGTTTTTCTCTTTTTTTTTCTTCTTCTTTCCTTCCTTCGTTTATTCGTTTGTTCCTACTTTTTATCTTTCTTTCTTTCTTTCCTTCCTTCCTTCCTACCTACCTACCTACCTACCTTCTTTCCTTCCTTCCTTCCTTCCTTCCTTCCTTCCTTCCATCCATCCATCCATCCATCCATCCATCCATCCATCCATCCATCCATCCATCCATCCATCCATCCATCCATCCATCCATCCACCCATCCATCCATTCATCCATCCTCCCTTCCTTTTCTTTTCCCTTCCTCCCTTTCCTCTCTCCTTCTCTTTCTCCCTTTCCCTTTTCTCCCTCTACGCTTGAGTATGAAACATAATGACAATTCTGGAGAAGTCTTACGTATCGCGAGGAGAGTGAGCAGAATGTATAATACAACATTCTCGTTAACACGTGGACATGAAACATAAATATAAGGACTTGACGTGTGTACACGATACTGATGCAAATTATGAGACGCAAAAGCATATTCAAAGCCGAGGAAGGTAAGGAGCTTGAATTATCCAAGTCTATACGAGAGAAAAGAAAAAGAACCCCATTAATCACGGCGCGGTTATGAAATTTATAAACGGTAAAAATGAAGGCGGTTTCGTCAACATGAATCGCCGGGCGTGGGGGTCGCTGGGAGAATGAAATCTGATAGTCAAGGAAATATTGACTGACGATATAATGTATGGTTTATGTGAAACCGCATCCTAAAATAGAGCAAAAGAAAACATTAACAGCAGCAACAGCGACGGCGGAAGCTTATAACAGGCGAATTAACTAAATATAAACAAGAACGACTGAACCGCTCCCAAAACCGTGAGGAAAGAAAATCTTTCGTAGAAATTTGGCTGCGCTTTCCCCACACTGCGCTAAAGGAAAGTGTAAATAAAGCGTAGAACTTCATCGTACGTACTTACTGCAAGGAAGACAAATTGCAGAAAGAAAATGAGACTTTAAAAATGAAAAGATAAGCGCAGAAAATGAAAGCAAGGAGAGGTGAGTAAGAAAGAAAGGAAGAGTGCGAGCAGGGAAGAAGAGGGAAGAGGGGAGGGGAGACAGAGGAGAGGGGGGGAAAGGGGGAGAGGGGGAGGGAGATGAGTTGCGAGCCAAGACCTACAAATAGTGTGGCGAGGTGGCTGATCCTCCTCCACCCACCTGGGGAGGTCCACCCTCACGCTCTACCAAACATGGCGCATACCACGCCTTTGTCACACCTCTAGCCCTACCACGCCCACACTTTGCGCCCATACCGCCCTCATACCCACACTGGGATTTCAGCCTTATACCCTCCGGCCTATTCCCAATCATTTTCGGGGAACAACTTGCCTTTAACGAAAACTAACGTAAAATCTTGCAACTACACTGCAAAGCGCGCCATCAGGGCAATCTACGTTCACCTCTTCTTTAACGTGAGCGATGTTAATTCCTAAAATACAGTTGTGATAATACTTAGTGGTATCCTGAGAAGGCGGACCTTGGACCTTGAACAGTGACTTCAAAAAAGGTGACCACAAAAGAAAGAAAAATAGACTAAAAAGCTAAAAGAATAATCGCAGATTCACATGTCACAATTACAACGGAAGGAGAATACCAGACAGGCGTTCATGTCAAGTCAAGTTTTCCCTCAATCCTTTCTCGGCCCCTCTCTCTCCCTGTCATATTCCCACGCCTCCGCAGCCATGCTCCTACCCGCTCCTCCTCCTCCACCTCCTCCTCCACTCCCTCCTCCTCCACTCCCTCCTCCTCTCCCAGGTCGAGTTCACACTACCCAGGTGACGCGACCGGGGGCGACACTCACCCGGCCCGGATCTGGTAAGGCGCCAGACCTGTTGGAACGGCCGTTACATGTCGAGGTCGAACGTGGCGTAATGACGTTACGAATACAAATTGACGAATATGAGGCGGCGGAGCAATGGACGCTCGGAGAGATCTGAGCAGTCCCAGCAGCGATAAAGCCGCAATTTAATCGGTATATCGCATCACTTTACGTCCCGTTTGTGGATCTGACGACAAATCAGAAATGCTGCGTTTCTCGCGATTAGACCAGGAACTAACAAAAAATCCTCCAATCATAAAGACTGAGCTGAAAAGAATACAATCAGCAAGCATTCCTTCACCAAAGCCAATATTACCAAAGACCGACTCCGTCTTGGTAACCGACGCGTGCCAGACATTAAACCGTGAACCCCCCTGACCTTCTGACCTTCCGACCTCTTGACCTTCTGTCCTCCAGGCAAGACAGTCTTCATTACAGCTCCTCAACTGCTTCCCAAAATATATCTGTTGCTGCTCCCCTAAATAAAAAATAATAAAAAGAAACATAAAAAGACCCGCTCCGCAATCTTCGAACTGACAAATACCGCCTCGCCAAGGCTATCGTAAATACGGAACAAGGAAATACACACAGGCGCTGGTCAATAGAGGGACGCCACGCTGGAGAGAGGACGGCATGTGGGTAATAAGAGCACGTAAGGGTAATGCACGTCTGGGGGGCCAAGTGCGGCCATCCACGGCAAGTAATGCGCTCCGAGACACAAGGTTGAGGCTCCTCCATTACTCTGTCCACAATCGTGCCTGCCTTTAGCTTGAAAACGACAAAGAAAAATAAACGGCCTACTTGAAAACGTGGGAGTAAAAAAAAAAATAATAAATGCACATAAATTCTGGCCCTAAACAATAAAAACCATCTGCAAAATACATGAAAACTAATCTAAACAAAATGATACCGGATTTCATAAATGTATTCATGTCAACACTTTCAACCTCTCGGTGTTTCTAATTTTCTCGACAGTCTAATGTTCGCTAATGGCTCTACGCCATACATGTATCCACTACAAACTCGGTTCAAACAAAATAAAAAAGATGCAGACGTACAGCTCCTTCGCGTCGTCTTTTCCCAAACATGTCGTTGATTTCGGCACGAAAGAAGAAAGAAAGAAAGAAAGAAAGAAAGAAAGAGAGAGAGAGAGAGAGAGAGAGAGAGAGAGAGAGAGAGAGAGAGAGAGAGAGTCTTTTCAGTCCCTTTCGCAAGAACTTGCAAATCTATCCCAACACACCCA
>NC_051394.1:42254920-42257420 GCF_015228065.2 Penaeus monodon
CCGCCCCTTTGTGGTTCCTCCTAACTGCCCTCCCGTGCCCTTGCGTTGCTGCCTTTCACCCTTTGCTGGCCCTGTGCAGCGGAGTTTCTCTGATGAAGTAAGAGGCCATTTTCATCGATAATGGAAGGACTTTGTGGTGGTAATAGGACAGCATTTTTAGTAATGGTGATGAGAGGCCGCCACTCGGGAGACAATATGTATATTCCTGTCGCAATAAACGTTCTTATGGGAGTGTCCCCACGCCGTTGCGTCGCGATGAAAGGATTCGCGATGCCACGATTTTCTAGAGTGGGATAGTCTCGGCGTTCTGCCCTTCTTAAGGAATAGTCTATGAACTGGGGCTTTCGTGTCCTTGCCCAGCGCAAGAGTGAGCGTAGATATGCATGGGCATGTTGGGTGTGGAATGCAAGCTTACTCTTTGATTATCTTGTATATTTTTCATTGATATATATAATATATTATACCGCACACCACACACGACCAACACGACACACCACACACACGACACACTACACACAACACACACACACACACACACACACACCACACACTACACGACAGCACACATACACACACATAACACACACACACAAACACAAATACCATACATACATAACATACATACATACACTCACTACTACACACTACACACAATACATACCATACAGACATACACATGCATGCATACATACATGATACATACCTACATACATACATACTACACACACACAACACAGGATTGAAGATCCACACGCCAACACCCACCCACACCCATCAACCCACACACACACCCACACACCACAACACACACAGCACACACTACCCACTGCCGTTTATCTATGGTCGATCCGCTTAGCAAATCTGGTCTATTATATATATAACTAGATATATATTATATAATATATATAATATTATATATCATAATGATACTCATATATATATATATATATATTTTGCTGGTGTATTATGTGTGTGTTGTTGGTGTGTGTGTGTGTGTTGTGTGTGTGTGTGTTAGATGTGTTTTTGGGTGTGTGTTTGTTGTGTTTGTGTGTGTGTGTGTGTATCTATATATCTATATATCTATATATTCGTATAGATCTTTATATAGATTTATCATATAGATTTCATATAGAGTATATATATATGTATATCATATATTGTATATCATATAGTATAATCATATTGTATATCATATGATGTATATCATATATTATATCATATTTATATCCTAATAATGTATCATCTATCTGATATAATCATATATGATTACATATGCTGATATACCATATATTGATATACATACTATGAGTATACTACTTGATATACATATTATGATATACATCTGCTATACATATATTATTATTCATATCTATGATATTATCTATATGATACAATCGATATGATCACTCTATATAATGATATCTATACTAATATATTAGATATAGTAGATATAATACGATGACCCACACACACTCAGCACACACGTACATGCGAGCACACCACCCACTACACACACGACCCGATCGGCCCACACAAACACACGACCACACACACACAACCCACAACGGTCACGACATACCCCATAGCACAAATATATATATATATATCATATATATATTAATGTATATCTATATATCTAGTATAGATTAATATATTATATATATATATATAATATATAGTATACATATTTTGCGTGTGTGTGTGTGTGATGTGTGTTGTGTGTGTGTTTGTGGCGTTTTGTGTGTGTGTTGTGTGTGTGTGTGTGTGTTTGTGTGTGTGTGGTTGTAGGTATGTAAATGTATTGGTATGTTATGCTATGTATGTATGTATTTATGTATGTGTACTGTCTGTGTATGTATTTGTGGGGTATGTGTGTATGTATGTGCTTGTTGGTATGTATTTATGTTAATTAATTTGGTATGTGTATGTTTAGTGGTAATTGGTTGGTGTGTTTGTGCTGTGTGTTGTGTTTGTGTGTTTGTTTGTGTTGGTGTGTTTGTGTGTGTGTATGTTGGTGGGTGTGTGTGTTATGTATGTGTAATGTGTATGTTTACTGTTCATGTGTTGTGTGTTTGTAAAAAATGTGTAATGTTTTTGTGGTGTGTGTGTTGTTGTGGTGTGTTGGTGTGTGGTGTGTGTTGTGTTGGTGTGTATGGTTTATGTTGTGTGTGGTGTTTGTGCTTGTGTGTTTGTGTGTGTGTGTGTGTGTATAATATATATATATATCACTGTAAAAATATATAGATAATCAAAGTAAGCTGCATCCAACACATGCCCATGCATATCTACGCTCACTCTTGCGCTGGGCAAGGACACGAAAGCCCCAGTTCATAGACTATTCCTTAAGAAGGGCAGAACGCCGAGACTAATCCGCAGCTCTAAGAAATCGTGGCATGGAGGGGGGGGAGGAAATCCTTTCACGCGACGCACGGCGTGGGGACACTCCCATAAGAACGTTTATTGCGACAGGAATATACATATTGTCTCCCGAGTGGCGGCC
>NC_051394.1:42259920-42262420 GCF_015228065.2 Penaeus monodon
GAGGCAGAGAGGAGGGGAAAAGAAAAGGAAAAAGAAAGGGATTGGGAGAAGAAAAGGAAAGGGAATAGGTAGAGGGCATAGGAGAGAAAGAGGAGCAGAGGCAATAAGAAAAAGAGCGAGATCCGGGACGCCTTTACTCGTAGTTTCGACGAGAAAGGCGCGTCGGCTCGCTGCCACACGGAGGCCGTAATGTAATATGCTACATTCCTGGCAATACGCGAGCTCCGTGTTTGGAAATTATCCGTTTAATGTCGAGATCTTGGTCCTGCGAGAGATCTGTGTGGCTGCCTCCTCCATCCGGGGATCGCGGCGCGTCTTAGCCATCTCAATCTTGGGATGCCGAGGCGATGAAGAGGGGAGGGGGAGGGGAGGGGTTTGGCATTAATTACGGTGACCACAAAAGAGCAGGTCTTCGCACACCATGACACATGATAAAGAGATGATGATGATGATGATGATGATGATGATGATGATGATGATGATGATGATGATGATGATGATGATGATGATGGATGATGATTATGATAATAACAAAAATAATAATAATAATATAATTATCTTCAATAATAATAATAACAACCAAGATAATTAATCTTACCTGTTACTATCACTACTATTACAACTAATAATAATAAAAAAAATAATAATAATAATATCAATAACAATAGCAGTAATAATAATACCAACAACATGAAAACAACAGAAATAATAACGACTACAAGAACGAAAATAATAATAATAACTACAACTAATGACAAAGATAACAACAACAACAACAATCATAAAAAGAATGAGAGCAAAATGTTCTTGACTGTTCAAGAGCTTCATGAACCATCTGGATGATAAATAATGCAGAGTGAGGCCCCGGTACGATGAAAACCCGAAACAGATGTTGTGCTGAAGACTCCGAATAGGGAAAAAACATCACAGAAAATACTAGTTAAAAAGAAGCTAAATCTATATTCTATCCCGAGTCTTCAAGGAATATACTACATTACAGAACAATCGTTATTGTGAAAAAGCGTGGAAACACTTAATAATAAAAGAAGAAAAAATATAAGAAAATAAAAAAGAACAAAAACGAAAAAAATACCGGTTACGCCTCACATGCCAAGACAAACGGCAAGAGGCGTCGGAAGAAAACAAAACCCATAGGCCTATAAAAACATATGGCATAAAAAGCAGGGGACGGGATCATAGTGTGTGGAAAGGAGGGGCGCATTGAACGTTAATCACTTTAGAAGCAAATTATAATTATTTATGTTGGATGCGGGTAAGTCAGAGTGTGGGTGTCTACTCCAGCTTCCGGCCATACTCGGGCTTTATCAGGCCAGAAACCACGTATCATGTATCTTATATACAAAAAAAAAAAAAAACAATCACTCTGCTTCACTCCAAGTATCGCGTCACGCAAAAATATTATTTTAGTATGCATCCAAAAGTACCTCACCAGCATATTTTCTGCATGCAATTTTACCCTTTTTACCCTCGCGACGGAAACCCCGACAACATATCTAAACTCATCGCGAGAATAGGAAAAGTTTGGCTCACAAAGAATGCTCATCTTATCCAGAGCGATACAAGTCGGGCATAAAAAAAAAATCCGAAACAAACACAAGCAGGAAAACAAATTCCAACAGCTAAACCATAACCCAGGACGAGAATAAAAGGGGGAAGACAAAACCAGAATTGAAAATGAAGAGGAGGAACAGCAAGAATCCCAATATCTCAAGAGAGCATGTTGCAAAATCATAAGATGCTTGGAACTTCGCTGCTAATGCTAAAAAGAGTCTCTTCACGCGTGCAAATTACAAGGACTGAGTTGGGTTTAGCGGCTGCCCCTGACCCGAGAACAGTACATGGCGGCGCGATAGCAATCATATGGCAACATACAGCAGTGGCTTTTCTTATTCAACGCAATCTCGTACCAAAGAAACACTTTTTTGCCTTTAATACTATTACTATTACTATTACTACTACTGCTACAGCTATGGTAATGGATCCCATTAACATAAAAACTGATATTCATAAATAATATCAATAGCAACAATAATAACAATAAAAATATGACAATAACAATTATCAAACTACATATAGGAATAACAATAATAATAAAAATAACTACACCATTACCATCAACAAAACAGCACTAACAAAATGATAATAATAATAATAACAATAACAATAAAAACAATAATAATAATAATAATAATAATAATAATAATAATAATAATAATAATAAAATAATAATAATAATAATAATAATAATAACAAAACAACAGGAAGAATAAACAACAATCACAAACGAGGCAATAAAAATCCTAAGACTATTAAGAACAGCAATAACAAGAAATATCAATAACAAAAATCCTTATCCTGATAAACATTATCGTTAGTAGTAGCCGTTGCATAATGCAAGAGGGTCCAATCTCTGCCCAAACAAAAGGCCAGCGCTTCCGACTATTGTCCTCATCGTCACTCTGGCGGGAGCACTTTGTCA
>NC_051394.1:42272726-42277726 GCF_015228065.2 Penaeus monodon
TTTTTGTATTGTATTTATTATATGTATTTTTATATATATTATATAAAATATAAATAAATATAATAAAAATAATAATATATATAATAAAAATATATTAAATAATAATATATATATATATGCAAGTAGAACAACGAAGGAAAGTACAAAAAAAAAACACACGAACACACATAGTTCCCCTCGTTGTTCTACTTGCAATTTGTTCGACATGGATCCTCCCCCCCCCCCACATATAAATATATAGAGAGTGAGAAGGGTCGAAGATAGAAAAAGGGAAGACAGGCGAAAAGAGAACAGAGGAAACGAGAGGAAAGTGATACTGAAAGCGGGCAGACACACTCTCCCAAGGAAAAAATCCTATCAGTCTTAAATAAAAAGGACTATATGTATAATACTACGCGTTTCATTCTTGCATAATTGGGATCATCAAATGAATAACGATACACAAATAGAGAAGATAGTGAGAGGACGAGAGAGAAAAGGACAGAAGAAGCTAGAAGGAGAATGTGAAAGTGGGACAGGGAGGGAGGGAGGGAGGGAGGGAGGGAGGGAGGGAGGGGAGGGAGGGAGGGAGGGAAGGAGGGAGGGAGGGAGGGAGGGAGGGAGGGAGAGGGAGGGGGAGAGGGAGAGGGAGAGGGAGAGGGAGAGAGAGAGAGAGAGAGAGAGAGAGAGAGAGAGAGATACAACGTGTCACGCGAGTACACCTCCCCCCCCCCCCCACCCACGTATCCCATGTTTAAGTGTGTTGCAAGACTATGGGAACATTCCCCTTAAATGTACATGATAACTTGTCAACAACCTAATTTAATAAAAGCATTTGTAAAAACCAAATTAGCGTGGTTCTCTGCTGTTGATATTGAACATGGTATGTAGTCATACCATATTTATCGTCGGTTTGGGACAGTCAGAACGACGGCTCGTGAGTTGGTCCGCAGCACGTGCCATAACGTGGCTGGTGGTATCAAGTGAGTAAATTTGCGTGGCTGATATAATTGTAAACGACAGAATATATACCGTAATTAATGCTATTTCATGCACCTGCGTTTTTCATAATTAGGAGATAAGCTCAAAGGCCAAATTAATCCTGTGATGCACAAGGTAGTGTGCGGCGATGGGTAGATGACATCCTTTTGTCGGAGAACGTACAGCGATGTCTGCAGCAATGGGACAGCGACCCGGCTGTGCCATGACAAGTGCACAGCTTGATCTGCAGACGGAGGGGGAGCGTGATAGTCATGTATGGGTGGTGCAGTAGCCATTATTGTTGTTGATGCGGTGGTCAGGGGCTGGAGGCAGTTGCTATAGCACCCATATTTAGCCGGTGTCGCGTGCTGACTGGTGACCCAGTGCTGTCCTCCCAGACCCGGCCTGGGGCTCCTCCTTATTGATCACCTCCACACCACCACAACCACCACACTCTCCTACAATTACACTAAACTATGGTTAACGGAGTGTGGTTGAGAGGTGGTAGTCGGACTCTAAGAATAAGATTGGTGCAGTTTGGCAGCGTGGTGGCCCGGGGCGGCGGTGGTGTGGTGGTGGTCGTGGTGGTGGTGGTGGTGGTCGTGGTGGTGGTGGTGGTAGCGGCGGCGGTGGTGGTGCGCGCTCCCTGGCTGCTGGTAACAAGAGCCGGCACTCTGCGCGCCCGACCTGCCTTATGAGGCCCGGCCTGGCTCATGCTGCTGCTGCTGCTGCTCCTGCTACTACTGCTGCTGCTCTCGTGTCGCCTCGCGGTCTTGCTGCGCTGCCACTACTGTCGCCCTCTGATGACTGTTGTTACTACTACACGCCACGTACACGGCCGCCTGCTCCCCCACGGTCCTGGTCGCTGCGCCGCATCATCACGATCGCCGCGGCCACACATTCCGTATTAAGTCTGGCCTCAGTGAGAAAATGTAAACTAAGTTACAAGTATCGACCGCGATCGTAGATTAGGAGCCGCGGACGCCTTGGCAGAACGCGTTCGAGACACAAGACATCCGGCGCTGCCACCGGATCTAGACCTGTACGCCCCTCTACACCGGCCGTGGCCGTGACATCTGTAGCCCTCGTCACAGGTCCCGTATGATGGAGTACACGGTACATATGAACGCCCCGCATTTCCTGGTGGTGGCGGCGTGCACACAACCTGCCTGACGGTGGGCCTGCCGCAGCGCCCACCAGCCTGGCCCTCGCTCACCCCGCCAGTTCCTCGCCGGCCCTCGCACCATCAACATCGCTCTCACTCTCCCACACGCTCTCACTTTCTCACTCGCCGACCTCTCCCTCTCACCATACAGTCCCTCGACCCCTGCCCCGCGCCCCCTCCCCTAGTCACCTTGAGCTAGTGTGTGGACAGTAAGATACATAGTAGCGAGGCGACGGGCCAGCGTCGCGCGGCCTCCGAAGGTGGAACTATATATTGGACAAGTCATGTCTTGTGAGAAGGCGACATATGTGTCGCCGAGTGTGATACATTCCTATCCTCCGGCGGCCTCGCATGCTCGCGGATGGGAATTACCTCATTACTGAAAAGTGAATTGCGCGACTGCCCGAGCCCCGCCGTCACGACTGACGACAGAGTAACAGTCCGCGCGAGTAATGTGTCGCTCATTAAGTGGTGACGAGCAGTGACGCATCGTGCTCCAGCGTGCACGCAGCTGCGCCCCCGAAACACACTCAGCCCTTGTCGCCGCCTCGCAAACTTATCTCTGGGCGCGTGATAGGCGGCCGCAGTGCTGGTGTATAGAAACTGAAAAGCTTTTGCCATTTTGCTTTAGCCTCAAACGCGTCACAATACATTATATTTGCAGTCTGAATCAACCCGCGGAAGATCCTTATGATGTTAACCGATACTAGACTTCCGGTTCGCGGGCGTGTAAGCAAGTGCAAAGTAGAAAACAACATGTAAACTATCAGAGAAAAGGAAAATATATGTAATCATATTTTTGTAATAAAATAACAATAAAAACATTACACTGGTAGAATTATATTGGTATAAATATACAAGCTCTTAACCAGAGTGTTAGTTATAAATACCATATTGCAGAGGGCGAAATGTAAAATGGACACCAAGTCATACACGGGCTATTAAAAGAATTAATGATGTATCATCAATTTACGGCATGTTATGTTTATGATTTCCTATAAATACTGACGCAATGCGTACCATGACAATCCTGTTCGAGCAAGAAAGCAATATGAGATAGTGGTGAAATTGGCAATGCTGGGGAATGCCTGCGGCGCAGCCATGGCGTGTGACAGTGCCAGGGGAGGATAAGCATGTCCGAGCGTACCAGTGATGGGGAATGTTGATTCTGAGTAATGAAGGGGAAGGTGTTTGCGTCACGTGGCGGTGCACGCGTCACGTGAGGCGTGCACGTGCTATCGTCCCAACAGACACAGCGATCGATGTCGCGGGTACTTCATCCCGATGGTCCAGTGCACCTTTATCCGTCAACGATGCTTCCTCTCCGCACGCCGCCCGTGGGCCTCCCTCCCCAGGGAAGCCGCGCCGGAAGGGAAACCGGAAAACTCTAACGCAGGAGGGCACTGGCGGGAGGCTCGGGGGAGGGCGCGGAAGGGGCAGCGGACGCTCCAAGTACACACAGCACAGAGAGGACGTCACAGAAAGGAGAAATGCGAAGGGAACGAATATCGGCTCAATCGGACTCGAAGGCCGCTCAACTTTTTCTCTGGCGAGGGAAACATGTGAGGCAGAAAGGAGTTCAAAGCGACAACGCCAATAAGAGGCGGACGAGTTTGGCGAAGGGAGGAGGAGGAGGAGAGGGGCGGACTCGGGGCCGGGAACCACCTGATATGAAATGAGATCTTCGGGCGGGCGAAGAAAACGGGCGGGCATGAGGTCCGACCGAAATGAACGAGAAATGGCTTTGATCTAACGAAGCGCGAAAGGAGGGGAGGAGGGATGCTATTTACACTTTTAAAAACAATCTCTATTGTGTGACTTATCGGCTAACTTCCATACTAGAAACAAATTAACCAAATAAATGAAAAGTATTTCACAGTGCATTTAAAAAAAATGTGTTTTGTGGTGAAAAGGAAAAGCACAACTGAGGAATATTATCATATTTTCAACCCTATAAATCAAATTCTGAAAGGAAAAAAGGTGAGATATATTAGAGTGAACAAAAAAAAAGAAAAAAATCAATCCCATTAATTACACATCGTAACCTGAAAACGGTGTTTAGAAATTGTTTGCACCCGAGCAAAATGACGCAAATCTTTCTTGATTGATAATAATGAACGAGCCATTGAGCACGACCCAAGTGTCAACCCCGAGTGAGAATGAGCGGTGATCATGGCAAGTGAACCGAGAGTGATGCAAATGGCCCACGAGGATGGCAACAAGACCTCGGGGGCCGTCTTTATTCTATTTATTTATTATTTTTTTCAGTGATCTTTCAATTCTTCCGCTGGAGGTGTAACATGATGATGCACAAGATCCCCCACCCCCACCAAGTGTGCCATGACAGACCCCTCTCACTGTGTCATGTAAGTGCAATGTGACGTGGCGTGGCGTGGCGAAGAAGTCTGGGGGCGTCACATGTGACCACTCGCCCGCCTCCCCCAAAAATCAAACTCATGCACCAAAAGTTCAAGCCCAAGAAGTTTATGCTCGGCTGGAGCTGGTTGAAACCGGGCCAAATTGTTTATTCGTAGCATTTGGTCCCCTTCAACCAGCTGTAGTCTGCATTGTGCGCGGCTACACCAACCAGCTGCGACCTCCTGCACCTTCTGTGATTTCTCAAGACATAGCCTTATGTGTAACCCTTCCTCTTCCCGCCCACTTCCCTCTCTCTCCTCCTCACCCTCACCCTCTCTCTCTCTCTCTCTCTCTCTCTCTCTCTCTCTCTCTCTCTCTCTCTCTCTCTCTCTCTCTCTCTCTCTCTCTCTCTCTCTCTCTCTCTGTATATGTATGCGTGTGTGTATGCGCGCGCAATGATCCTGGTCCTGAACGGATGCATGCTTCTTTACTTCATTGGTGTCTAAATATTCTGTAG
>NC_051394.1:42285226-42290226 GCF_015228065.2 Penaeus monodon
TTACTATAATTATTTCCATTATTATATCATTAGTAATAGAAGTAATAGTAGTTGTATTGGTGGCGGTGGTGGTGGTAAAAACCACAATCATCATCATTACCATCATCATAATAATAATGTAAATGATAATGCTACTAATAATCCAACAAAAAAATATTAAAAACCATTGATAATTAATAATGATAATGATACGACAGAAATGATATTGCCGATAACCCGAATAATGACATTTGGCTCTCGGATACAGCTGTGCCGTTTAGATTCTTCATACCAACTCCGCCTCCAGATATGCCTCTCTCGTTTCTTCGCTCTTTTGTCTTCTTAATTCAGCTCTTGCCTCTGCTCCCGGACTCTTGGCTCTAGAGATTTCGTGGCGCAGCTGCCTCCATGGGCGCGATTCTAGGCCCCAATACATCTGGGCGAAAGTCCTCGAGGAGTGGAGCCTCTGGCGCAGCGCTGTCGTCTGGCGACTCGTCTTTCTCTTCGCTAAGTGCCATCACTGCCGTCGCTCTCCTGTCGCTCTTGTTCGTCAGGGAGTTTGATTCCTCCCCCCTGTTCGGTGGGAGCAATTTCTGAGACTTCTCTTTCGGAATCCCCGGGAGGTCCACTGCGGCAAACCGCTGAGGGGATGTCGGCCAATACTTGAGAAATCTTTTCTGTCACTTCCTTAGGGATTCAAAGGTCAGGTACCTGCAAGGAGACTTTCTTCTGTGAACTCTCTGCCTGTTATGAACTAGTTGCCTTCTAGCTTTTTCTTATCAGCCACCGAGCTGCAGGTATACAGCCTATATGGGCGTGACATATCAGGGCACCTGCGATTCAACCGGGCATGGCCCAAGTCTTCTGGGGTATTTTGTTTTGTGGATTCCGGCAGAACCAACATCACTTGCAACCCATCTCCCGGCGGGCATGTTTCGGCATGGAGTAACCACATCCACACAATGCAGCTTATACTCCAAGGTGTTTTGCGGGCAAGGATCACAAATTACACCATTGGCAGTACTTTTCGAAACAGGATAAAGATTAAACCATATAGCATATCTCTGTCCGGCATTAAACATTCCATTCTGCTCTATGGCGAAACTACCATCTCCATGTATGAAGAACTCACTTCACATCTACACAGTATCTATTAATACACCCACCCTAATGGAAATATTAGCATCTAAATCTACATGATCTACAACTACATAATTAACAGTCATACATATAATCTATACTCATCAATAAATATATACTGATCTACATAACCGCTTACCCTTCATATCAACACCACCATTATCTACAAACATCTACATAACATCCGCACAACATCCACCGACATCCGCAACATCTTTCCTCGTACAAACATCTCCACTTGATCTCCACAAACACCCTCGGCATGAGCCACTCCAGCATCGTCTCCGAGCTCTCCCTCCCGCGTTTGAAGTCCTACTGGCCTCACCGCTTCGGTGGCCGCGTTATTTGCGAACATTTACTGATTCGCTCCTCAAGTAGGTCTCTCTCCTTTGGTACTCAGGTTTCTTTCCTTTCTTCTCCTTGTGCCTTATGGCTCAAAGGCGTATTAGAAAAAATACTATGCATATTTGGCTCCAAATAACACTGAATTCTACTCGCTGATTCATTCCTCCCTCCCTCCCTCTGACTCTGTCTCTACTTCGTCGGCACATATAAAGGGATGTACGTGTATATATATAAAGTATAATGTATAATGTCTGCATGTATATGTTCTATACATGTATGTATGTATGTATAATACTGTATATGTGTATACATGCTTATATAATATGTACGCATACATGCTTATGCAATAAGTTTGTATACATGAATGCATATATACATGTATGTCCTTAGACAATGCCTCTACTCTTTTGATACACCAAGTAAAACAAATCCATCACTTCCCTGCAAATCCTTCCGTACCGTGCAACAGGTTTTCATATATAATTCACACAGCAGAAAATAAGAACGGAAGAAGATATTCCTGAGAAGGTTATCCAGGATAACAATCACAAATACATGAAGACGGAACTCAAATAACACGATGATAAGAGAGACGATTCCTGGCAAGTAATAACATAATCACATATCTCACCAGCTAAATGAAGAAGGTAAACAGATAGACACGAAAAAGTGCGTTAAACAACACAAATAATATCAATAAAACAATTAAAGAACTAAGGTCGCACGTTGAGAACATGACCGATATTTTTTCTATCGCTCTGCGATAACGAATCCATCAAACATGATCTCAAAAACGTTTCTGAAACATGCCAAGATTTGAAAAAATAAGTCTTAAAACAGGAAAAAAAATTCTAAATATATTGTCCCTTATGTCCCTCGCCAGGTAATAAACGTCATTTCTTAGAATAATCATTGTTTTGATTCCCCAAACACCTTTCGCAAAGCTGTTGCTGAGCAAATCCCGTCAACAGAGCCAAGGGCACTGACCCTAAAATAAGCGCCGGCCCTCTCAGCACTGGTTCCGAAATTTTACATATGCGGACCTTATAATTTTCTCAACATACGAATAACCCAAAATGGATGCCATATTAAGCACGCTAGCAAATCAAGTTGTACTTTATTCTTTATGCTAAACTGATTCGTAAATCTCAAGATTCTTAAGGAAGAAAACTGTTACCGTTTTAATTAAGAAACTGTCTCATTTTAACTTGAGCGTCGGCCAGTGGAGTATGGATGACCTTCCCTCATTCTGAATAATTAAAGCTTTCCCTGCATTACTTGACCTTGGCTCCCTTTCTGCGTCCTGAATTAACTCTATTCTTATTGTCTTTTTAAATGCTACATATGCTTGTATGGATTTACTTTGTGGATCCATTTCGGTCTTGCAATTTGACGGGGATTGCAGCCGAACTCAAGAAGTATGATTTCTATTAATATTGTGACTGTAATTCCTTTCCTGGTTGTGCACGCCTTCGATGTGTTTGCATAATTCAAGGTGTCACAGACGACACCTTATCAATCAATACACAGTTAATATACATACATACGAATGTACATACAAAAGTAGGGATAGAGAAAGGGATGAACGGAGAGAGAAAGAGGGAGAGGGAGGGAGGGAGGGAGGGAGGGAGGGAGGGAGGGAGGGAGGAGGAGGAGGAGGGGAGAGAGAGAGAGAGAGAGAGAGAGAGAGAGAGAGAGAGAGAGAGAGAGAGAGAGAGAGAGAGAGAGAGAGAGAGAGAGAGAGAGAGAGAGAGTAGAGGTAGAGAGTAGAGGGTAGAGAGTAGAGAGAGAGAGACGAAAGCAAAAGAGGACGACCTGCTATGTACATAAGTGAAGTGTGCCATTGAAATTCTCCGCGCTGAAAATCCAATCAAAGTGATCCGTGAATCTATTCATTAAATCCACAACATGGAAAAAAACCCGCGGACACTTTCCCGAAGTTTCTGGAGCCTCAAGAAAATCCTCAACTTCAGAATAAAATTAGTTCTGGAAGAGTCGCTAACCTGGAGAAAATGAATAATCAGGGCGATTCGTTAAACTCACTACGGTGTTTACTTTTTGGAATAAAATATTTGCTTTACCATTCTTTACGCTTTGTCTTTCTCTCGCTTTCTTTTCACTTGGTTAGTATCTATACTTCCTTTCTCTCTTTCTTCTTCTCTCTTTTTAATCTCTATCTTCATCTTAACTTCCGTCATCATCTTGATTTTTCCTTAACCCCACTATGGTGTTTTTCTTTTAAGGGAAAAAGGTTTGCCTAATGTAAAGTATACATGAGAAGTGGACTTTCTTCTTTTTTTGCTCTGTCTCTTTTCTTTTCTTTTTCTCTCCTTATCTCCGTGTTCTTTTCCACTTCTATCTATATTTCCATCATAACCTAATTATTTTCCATTTCCTTTCTCTCCCTCTCTCTTCCCCTCACTTCTCTCCCTCTTCTTTCCCCCCTACCTTTCTCCCTCATCCCCAAACTCCCTTTCCCTCTCCCTGTCCTTCTCTTCTCCCTCATCTCCACCTTGCCTCTCCACCTCCTCTTCTCCCTCATCTCCATCCTCCCTCTCCCTCACCCCGCAGAGCCTCGAGGAGCTCCTACCCGCATGAGGTGGTGGGCGTCCGAGAAACCTGGAGCCCCCGCCTCCCTCTCCCTCTTCCCTCCCCTAAGGCCGACCGGAGAAAACCTTAAGGTGAAGGAGGCAGGTCAGGGCGAAGGTGTGACCCCGAGGGTTAAGGACCATAGCTGAGGAAACGAGTATTGATCCTCGTACGTCGGTGTGGATCCTTTTGTTGTTTGTTGCTTGTTTTTTTTAGCCCTGCGGTGAGCAAGAGGGAGAGAAAGAGGAGGAAGTGATGATCCGGTGTGTCCAGGTGTGAAGAGTTTATATGGTAGCTGATCTAGGGTAGATGCATAAGATCATTACCATTATCAATATTAGCATTCCTCCTCCTCCTCCTCCTCCCCTCCTCTCCTCTCCTCTCCTCTCCTCTCCTCTCCTCTCCTCTCCTCTCCTCTCCTCTCCTCTCTCCTCTCTCCTCTCTCCTCTCCTCTCCTCTCCTCTCCTCTCCTCTCCCTCCCCTCCCCTCCCCTCCCCTTCCTTCCCTTCCCTTCCCCTCCCCTCCCCTCCTCTTCCTCTTCCCTCCCCCTTCCCCTTCCCCTTCCCCTTCCCCTTCCCCTCCTCGTCGTCGTCGTCGTCGTCGTTATCCTCTTTCTTCTGACAGATGTAAACAAACCACTATCTAAAGTCACAATCAACAAAAAAGATAATATTTAATCCTTTATCTTCCTTAAATGACTCCTATTTACATAAAAGCTCAGGGAGTAGGAGGGTAGGGCTTATAAAGGAGTACTTGGAGCAATATGAGGACGCTACTGAGGGCGCCGTCCCCGCGTACAAAACAGGTTTGGGAGAGGCTGCTGACTGCGCTGAGGCCCCGTCCAGGCCAGGCGCGAGGAGGAGCTCTCCGTCGGGCCGCATTGCAGACATCAGCTTGAACGTTCAGAGTCTCATCAGATGTGACACGCATTCACATTCACACCTCGT
>NC_051394.1:42295226-42297726 GCF_015228065.2 Penaeus monodon
GCTTGCCTGACTGCCTGCCGGCCTGCATCCCTTCGCCACGGGCGCAGCATCAGTCTCCGCATCGCGAACCCGCCCGCGCCTCCGCCCCGACGTCGACCCGCCCGCAGCGCCATTCTTCCGGCGGGGCAGAGCCGGGCGAGGAGCGCGAAAACGGCCCTGGAACGACGCTAAACCAGGCGAGAGACTCACAGAGATCCCGTCCTCCAATGAATGCATATCCCGAGTCATTTCTTCTCTGGCCAGAGAACCTCATTTTCGTCCCTGAGCAAAATTGTAGCAACAAAGAGCACAATACTGTCGCCTACAGCAAAGCTTTTACGACATTTTAGCCAAGCTGTGCCGGAAGGTAATGGCGTGGGGGTGGGGGAGAGGGAGGGAAGAAGGAAGGAAGGAATGGAGGAGGGGTGGGAGAGAGGGAGGAGCGGAGGGGGGGAGGAGAGAGGGTAGAGGGAGAGGAGGTGACGGGAGACGAGCGTATGGAGTGAATGAGCCGAGGGGAGATGTGGAAGAGGGGTTAAAAACGGAGATCAGAAGAAAAGACAAAAAGGAGGAGATTGTAATACAGTAACATAAGAGGGTCCTGCATAGAACCAAATAGTGATGGAAGGAAATTTAAAAAAATAGAATAAATAGATTTAAAAAAAAAATAGACGAGAGAGAGAAAAAAACGAAGTTGGACAACGCAAAATGAAAAACGTCACAGAAGGAACGAACATGGAAGAAGCAACGACAAAACCCATAAATGCCTATCACTGTTTATAGAACGAATATCCGGACGCTTCTGCAACAACATCACAGCGAACACGATAATGTGACAGTTGCTTGGCCTGCTTGTCCCAGGCACAGCAGGCACAGCTGCAACATGCTGAGCCCGCGCCACGCACTCGGAAAAGACACAGGCGGAGGAAGAAAAGACGCGCACACATGCACATGACTGATATTGCATGCTGAAGCGAGGCATAAAAGGGCATCATAAACATCCCAGACTTAGATACGCTGGAAAATCATTATGCGGGGAAATTATAAACTAAGATGAATATTACTCGCTTACGGTTTCTACAAAATAAAAAATGCAGCTTACAAGAAGAATTCCAACCAGTTCAATCTCATACTAATGGTCACTAATATCAATAATTGCAAATATTAGTATGAGGTTGGTGATCATATAAGACTTGTGAAAATAATGCTAATGCAAACCTTATGCCCGTAATATTTACTCCTGATAATGGTGAAGATCATGGTGCTGATGATGATGATGATGATAAATGATGATAATGATGGCTGATGATGATGATGATGATGATGATGATAATGATGGCTGATGATGATGATGATGATGATAATGATGGCTGATGATGATGATGATGGTGATGGCTGATGGTGATGATGATGAAGATGAAGATGGTGGTGATGAAAATGATGATGAAGATGGATGATCCCGATATTCTATTACCAGCAAAACAGCTCATAGCGTATACCCTTTTAATATGAACTAAACTAGACAACCATAAAGATACATCCAGTTGTACAGCCGGAGAGATCAAAGTCAAAAGTCCTAGTGAGCAAATCCTCGAAATACCTCACTAATGGATCCATTAACCTCGTAACGACGCAAAACACGGGACGAAGGTACATTTCGAAATACTCCGTTATATGTTATTATATTTCCAGTCATTGCGAGTGTTTCAATCAGGCACATGAAGTCAAACTATTGCTTCGTGTGTGCAAAACATCAATATATAACATTACTTTTACGCAAGGTAATCCACATCAGACAAACAATTAGATAATATACATGACCGTCACGTCGATAATATATACTGTGAAAAAAAATACTCGGAAGAATAATAAAAACAAAAAAATAAGTGGCAATGGTCAAAAGGGAGGGGATGGGAAGAAAGGATGGTGGGAGAAAGAGAAAGAGAAAAAGAGAAAAGGAGAGAGAGAGAAAGAGAGATTGTTACACATGCATACATCTCTTGCCCCTTACCCACTCAGCTAGTCATTGGTTTGGTTTATAATAACTTGGCAATTTAATCCTCATATCCCTGTCAAAACACACCACCTCTCCTCTGCGCCGTCCACATCCCGTCTAACGACCTCCCAAATTTAGCGGGCAATTCCTTTCTTCAACCATTCCTATGCTATTGTTCCGGCAAATGTCTCTACTAACTTCTCCTCTAGTCCATCTCCCTTTCTCCAGCCCTTCGCCCTCTGCGCTCGCCATTTTCTGTTCCCATTCCAGTATTACAATTGAGCTCTGGTTTGTGTCAGCAAAAATATATTTCGGTCTTCGCGGCGCCCTTCAGGCGACCTGAGGCGACTGCAAATACGGCCGAATTTCGCACCCACGCCGTCCCTCCGATACTGTTTCTCCTCGAGTACTCGCCTGTTCTTTCGGGCTGACCTGTCCTCTCCTCCCCTTCCTTGCCTTGCCCTGTCTTCTCCCGCTAAATCCTGCCCTCCACTGGCCTGCACTCATAAGCCCAGCGTTATCAAT
>NC_051394.1:42302726-42305226 GCF_015228065.2 Penaeus monodon
GGATGAGATGAGATGATAATGATAAACGACTTTAATGACATATTATCAACAACAAAGAGAATAATAACAATACTAGGTAACTAACTAAATAAACAATGACAACTGTAAAAACGTAGAGCAGATAGGTGTCAGCAGATAGGTGTCATCAGATATAGCGGACGGCCAACCTCGAGATGAATCCCTCAGCACCTCCACAGACCTGTCCCCTGTACCCTTTCTTCGGACCATTTGCATAGAACGACTCTACGACGACCCCCACCATCGTTTATATTTGCTAACGACTGCACTCTAGCCCGCGAGAGGCGACACTGATGACGTTAACGAGTGTTTCACAGGACGTCATGCCTTAGGGGAAACCGGGCCATGGAAATGCTGCCGTAGACCGTACTCGGACTGTGTGTATAACCCAGTCTGCCCTGGTTGTCAGGGCGCCGCACGACCCGGTTTTGATTAAACTTAATATGTAAACACCGAAACAAGTCAGAACGGGGAGAGAGAGAGAAAGAGAGAGAAAGAGAGAAGAGAGAGAGAGAGAGAGAGAGAGAGAGAGAGAGAGAGAGAGAGAGAGAGAGAGAAAGAAGAGAAAGAGAGAAAGAGAGAAGAGAGAGAAAGAAAAAAGAGAAAAGAGAAGAGAGAGAAGAGAGAGAGAGAAGAGAGAGAGAGGAGAGAAGAGAAAGAGAGAAAGAGAGAGAAAGAGAGAGAAGAGAGAGAGAGAGAGAGAGAGAGAGAGAGAGAGAGAGAGAAATCTAGACAGACACAAACCGAGAATTCGAAAAAGGAGATTAAGAGGGATAATGATAAAAAGAAAAAATAAAAGAAAGAGCAACTGAGAACCAGAAAAAACAGTCACAAGAGGAAGGAGACCGAATAAAGAGAAGAAAGAAACGAACAGGAAGCAAGGGGAAGATGAGAGGCAGTGCTTCTCAATAAGCTGACGCCGTAACTATCTCCAATTTCATATTGGGGCAGCACAAAGTTCCCGGGAAGCAGCAATAACAAGGGCTCCAGAAGGCCCACATGCATTTTCCATAACTCCGCTCGTCGAGACGGTAAGAAAGACGTACAAGGCGATCATCAAGCTCTCACTCTTTTCTTAGCAGTGAAATATTCATACGACCTCGTCTCGGGGAGGAAACATTGCCCCTAAACCTGGATTCTTCTCTCGTCCGCTCACGTGTCTGGGCGAGAGCGCGGGGCAAGGGAGGCCGGCAGTGTGTAAATGCGAGATTGGAGTGCGCATGCTAACGCGCGTGGGGTTATGGAGAACGAGTAAAAAGGATGAGGATGATGATGAGGAGAAGGGAGGAGGAGAAGAGAGGAGGAGGAGGAGAGGAGGAGGAGGAGGAGGAGGAGGAGGAGGAGGAGGAGGAGGAGGGAGAGGAGGGGAGAGGAGAAGGGGAGGAAGAGGAGGGGAGGAGGAGGAGGAGGGAGGAGGAAGGAGGAGGGAGGAGGAGGGGAGAGGAGGAGGAGAGGAGAAGAGAGAGGGGGAGGAGGGAGGAAGAGAAGGAGGGAAGAGGAGGAGGAGGAGAAGGAGAGGAAGAAGAAGAGAAGGAGGGGAAGAAGATTAAAACGAAGAAATCGTCGACACGGTGCTGGCTAATACAGCTAAGCGTGACATGCTTTTGTAAGAGACAATGGGTTAGAAAATATTACCATAAATATTTACGTTTAAAGCCAATAGCACGCTTGCTATTAACATACGTGTTACATCGCTGCTGCCGCGTGCTAAGCTGAAAGAAAATGGTCGCACGATTTACTTATATGTAGAAGGAGAAGTTTAATAGGACTTGTGTGTTCAATTAAAGTTTAAAGGTGAAGTTTATTGGGAAGCGTAACAAAGCACGGGAATTAGTAGTGGTGGAAGAGCTTAAAAGAACGCGTTGGTGATGTGAGCCAAGTGGATTCAAGAGGAAGAAGAGGGAGAAGGAAAAAGAGGGAGAGAGGAAGGAGAGGAAGAAGAGGGAGAGAGGAAGAAGAGAAAGAGAGGAAGAAGAGGGAGAGGAAGGAGAGAAAGAAAAGGAAGAGAGGAAGAAGAGGAAGAAGGGGGAGGGAGAAGGGCGGATGGGGGTTGTTGTTACACGCGCAATGAGTTTTCAAAGAAATGCTATTAGCTCTTTGCGCCGAGGAATAGTCGAGTAAAAATACGGGAATGTGGATGAATGATGCAATCTAACTTTACGATTATTCCATCTTCCATTATCCTTCATCATTATATATCATCATCATTATCTAAACATAAGCATACCATAATCACAATCGTCATTATCATCATTAGTGTTATTACTTCAACATGACCAAAGAATAGGTTACCAATTATGGGAGACTGGACATCAAATTTAAGACGAATATACGATATTAATTACAGGATAAACATAATAAGTCCACTATTTGATACAGGGTATCTTAAAAGACAAAAGATACAAAGTCTGTGACTGCCACAGGATACCAAATTTATAACAAACACTTGGTATCATGTACGCTAATAGGATGCTAAGTTAAG
>NC_051394.1:42310226-42312726 GCF_015228065.2 Penaeus monodon
GCCTGTCAAGATAACCAATAAGTGCCGTACGCAGACGTTAGTTAAGCCTTGCCTTCATTTAGTATGGACATGCATATAACTTTTTTTTCTACACCAAATATCAGCAAAACATATTCCATACATTTCATTACCATCATTATTCTTAATCATCATTACTATCACCATTACTCACTGACCAGAACACGCGTTAATGCCGGTATGCAAGGCCAAAACGCCGGTACTTGGGCCCGAGAGCTGCCCAACTTCGCGGCGCCTCGGCCAAAGTTAGGGCGCCCAAGAACGCTCAGCAGCCCTCAAACTATGCCGCCTAAAAGCAGACTAGGGCGTACACAGGAAGGTGGACGGTAAACGAGGCGTTTAACTTACTGTATACCGGTATTCCGAAAGACGGGATCGGGCTGTGCGAGAAATGTTAAATCAAACGATATAATTTGACTCCTGGCGTCCTCCCTTGACAAAACAAATACATATACAAGCATGCCAACATGCAAACCAACATTCACACTCACACTCAGGTACTCACTAACTTAATATCATACTCTGACTCTCACACTCTCACTCTTCTGTTTCTCTTTGTCTCTCTCTCTCGGTCTCTGTCAGTGTGTGTGTGTGTGTGTGTGTGTGTGTGTGTGTGTGTGTGTGTGTGTGTGTGTGTGTGTGTGTGTGTGTGTGTGTGTGTGGTGTGTGTGTGTGTGTGTGTGTGTGTGTTTGTGTGTGTGTGTGTGTGTGTTTGTGTGTGTGTGTGTCTGTCTCTCTTTCACTCTCACTCTCACTCACTTTCACTCTCACTCTCACTCTCACTCACTTTCACTCTCTCTCTCTCTCTCTCTCTCTCTCTCTCTCTCTCTCTCTCTCTCTCTCTCTCTCTCCTCCTCTCTCTCTCTCTCTCTCTCTCTCTCTCACACACACACACACACACACACACACACACACACACACACACACACAGAGGCGCGCGCGCGTTTAAAATTCAATAAGACAGCCAGATACCTGAATAACTGTACTTTACGAAAATATGCTTTCAAATCTGTTTAAACTGGATCAAACCAATTCTAACATAAAACGCGCCTGAATGCCATTTGCGTATTTATGACAAGATTGGAACTTGGAACGACCACTCTTACTCTTCTGCCAAGCTCAGAAAGCACTGGCAGAACGAATACTCAAACAGCGTGCATTCCCCGCCCCTAATGTCTTACCAGGTCTTTGCAGTCGTGGTGAATTTTCCAAGCATTATCTAGTATCATATTTTTGAAGAGGGTTGCATTCCGCTAATATTAATTAGCCTACTATTAACCTAGATAATTTCTTCCATAACCACAAGAGGAGGCGGCAAGCATACCGTCCACTTCCACACACCCCATCTCACTCTGTGTCTGTGAGTCTATTTCGGTCTCTGCCTCTGTCTTTCTGGCCTTCGGGGCTGAATTACAGAGGACTGTGGTGTGAAGTTTGCGTGAGTTTTCTTTCGCCCCTTTCTCCTCCCCTCTCCTCCTTTCCATTTCCCCTTCCCTTTCTCTTCCCTTTCCCTTCGCTCCCATCTCCTCTCCCCCCCCCCTTCATTCCCCTCTCCTCCCTTTCCCTCCTCTCTCCTACCCTTTCCTTCTCTTCCCTCTCCCACTCTATCCCTCCCCCCTCTTCTCCCTTCTCATCTCGACGGCCGCGGCATACATTTGGGTCTCGGCTGTGCCTGTGACATTCGTTGCTCTCACGCTGTGATATTGCAACCAAGTTCTACTAACAAACAATCATCCCCAGGTTCAAGTGCACTGGAGTCCACGATGATTTCCACGCCGTGAAATGTTGTTCTTTTAACAACATAAGTATCTTGACGAACAGATTACAAGCTAGCTGAACGTTTTCATCCATCGGCATAATTCTGTCTAGTGTGAACTAACGCATCTGTTCATTTCTATAGGATTTATGTAATTCCCTGTCGCTAGTGTGAATGTTGACAACAATAAAAAAGTAAAACAAATGAACGTCACTAGAACATGAAACTGACATAATATTGCAATATTGCAAAACAGCGCTCGCTCAACTTCAGCAACATACCATCATGATATCATCTTCATGCTGCCAAACATGCCACTCAATCCTGTATTTTACAATAGTAATATTCCATGAATCGAACGTCATGTCATTTACAATTTTGGGAATCTACGGGACCCAGATATGCATGTCAACTTTTCAGATATTACAGCGGCCACTGCAGTTGCGTTGTGTTCAAACGCTAACGTATTACACCCGCATAAATTCCACTCCTCAGATTTATTCCTCAGCTGACTGCAATGCCAGTGCTGTTTATTTAGTTCCTTAGTGTTAGAAGTCTGTGAATCTTCCTATCTTATACTTATCTCTGCCCAGCTCTTCCTCTTCCCTAATCCTTGCATTCTCATTCCTCCACTTCTTTCTCTGTCCTTCTCTAGTTTCACCCTCCCTTTAATCCCACGGACGCAGGCAAAGAAAAAAAGGAAAAAACGAGCAACAAAGAGATCTG
>NC_051394.1:42322655-42327655 GCF_015228065.2 Penaeus monodon
CTCTTTCATCTCATTTGTCTCTCTCTTTCCAATCTCTCCCGTGGCTTTGGCTCTTCATCCTCACATCTTGCTCCCTTCGTCTCCAATCATTTCCAATTACTCCTTTCCCTCCATCTCACACCTTTTGTTTATGTCCTGTTTAAGAGGTCTCTCGCTCCTTCCCGCTCGCATTACTTATCCCTTGTCTTATAACCAAATCATCTTCCGAACAGGATCCGATGATTTAGAATATGGCTTATCTTACGGCTACAAATTTTGAGGCAATGAATGTGCATGAGCTGGGAACGGAGTTTTCGTCATTTCTTAACGACTGGATTTTTATTTATGAACAAACCAATGAACACATGAAAACGGAATTAACATACATACATACACACACACATATAAAAATACATATATATACATATATATATATATATACATATACATATACATATATATACTATATATAATATATATATATAATATATATATATATATATATTGTGTGTCGTTAGTATGTTGTATGTTGTATATGTGTGTGTGTGTGTGTGTGTGTGTGTGTGTGTGTGTGTGTGTGTGTGTGTGTGTGTGTGTGTGTGTGTGTGTGTGTGTGTGTGTGTGTGTGTTGATATATATATATATATATATATATATATATATATATATATATATATATATATATATATATATATATATATATATATATATATATTGCTGCAGTGGATACAGCACTGGAGTCCGACCCTCGTGGTCCCGAGTTCAATTCCCCGCCACGGGAGTTGTAAAAAATGCCTGCGCTTCGACCATTGGCTCGAAATGGATGGGAGATATAATTTTATTTCTATTGTGTCTGTTTTCTCTTTTATATATATATAATATATATATATCAATATATATATATCACAAATATCTTTTGACAATTGCAATATATGATTCAAAACAACATGTAATGTTCGCTATTGCACAAAGTTTCGCCAACTTGATATGATTTCAAATACGAACAGTAAAAAAGTACCTTAATTTTGGCCATGATCACGAATTCATGTCACGCGTAGCAACTGACCCAAGCAAGAATAACAGAAATATCGAAAAAAAAAAAAAGCAAAATGAGCCACGAGTCTGTCCCTTCCCGACGGCACAGGTATTGTAATTACCAACACTCATCTATAACGGAAAACTCAAAGTTTCCCCAAACTATGAAATTAATTTCCTAATAATAAATTCGAGAGCCGCTTTCCTTGAACGCGGCTGATTTATATTTCATTACCAGGAACATCTTCCGCCGCTAATTACGGCGTCCATCTTCCTCCTTGTATACGGGACGCGCGCATACAAACGAGCAGGAGTGGATGCTACCTTTTTTGTTTGCGTGTGCGTGTGCGTGAGAGAGGAGAGAGAGAGAGAGAGAGAGAGAGAGAGAGAGAGAGAGAGAGAGAGAGAGAGAGAAGAGAGAGAGAAGAAGAGAGAGAGAGAGAGAGAGAGAGAGAGAGAGAGAGAGAGAGAGAGAGAGAGAGAGAGAGAGAGAGAGAGAGAGAGAGAGAGAGAGAGAGTTGAGGCGAGGAAAGAGTATGAACAGCAATTTAGAAGTGACGAGGGCATCTTTTGGCAATGAAGAAACATGATGGAATAATTTACTGCGAGTGTGAAGCCGCCAGTACCGTCCATGAAAGCACTGCATCTCCCAACGTATACCCAAGTCCTAACGGACACCTCACCCTGTTTATAACCGTAACTGCACGGTCGTCGTGTTACTAAGTATGAACATCGATCACGTGACCAGCCAGCATGCAACGGGCGCCTTGGTGATGGGATGATGACGCGTCTCCTCGCTGCGATCCGCAGAGGCGCCCGCGAAGACGACCAAGACCAACGCGCGCAGGTGCTCGTCCTTGAGGGAGGCGGTGCCAGATCAAAGGCGAGCGGGGCGGGCACGTTACACTGGCATCGTTTCTGGGAATAATACTATCAAGTCGAGTCGTCTTTCTGCTAAATTAATAGGACAAGAGTTTGAGGTAATTTTGCTCGCTTAGAATAATGCATCGCACACAGCGTTCCCGATTTTTTAATGTGGTTCCTTGAATCCATTAATTCTCCCTCCGGCCGCGGCCTCTCGTTAAGAGGGGACATAATGCTCACCATATATACGGGTCGCACTGAGGGGGAAGGAGTCCAGTCACCTGAGGGACGGATGCCACCCCTATCCATAAACCTCACCCCTTCTCCCTTCCGCACCCCCCCCCCTCCTCGACCACGTCCTACCTGCACTATTGATCTCTCCATCGGTCACGCTCCGTAAACCTTCTTGCCTTTTCACAAAAATTAAATTAAAGGCCCGCGGCTTCGCACGGCGACTGGCGGAGAGGGAAGGGAAGCGAAGGGAAGTGGAGGGGAGGGGAGGGGATGGGGAGGGGAGTGGAGGGGAGGGGAGAGAAGGGACGGGGAGAGAAGGGAGGGGATGAGAAGAGAAGGGACGAGAAAGGGGAAGGGAGGAAGGGAAGACGAGCTACGAGTACACCTCAGGCCACGGCATGGCCCATTTGATCCCCGAGTCTGGGTCCTGGAAGGTCGTGCCGAGGCTTGCCTAATTACGAGTGGCCAGGCGACCCAAGGTGCGGGTCAAAACATCACTTTCGTCACCGCCGATAATCACACACAAATCATCTGGATAATCACCACCATGAGACAAGTTAATCATCATCAATTATGATGGACTCTAATCACCATAATCTCGCGATAATCACCGCCATGAGTCAATTTGCTCTCCGTCCTAATCCTGGATAATGAACATAATCCGTGATAATCATCATAACAGAGTCTGGATTATCACAACCATAAACCTTAACAACTCTCACCATAAAACCCGACCATGACGAACTCAAAATCAACCCTGGATTTTCGACATCAACAACCGAACGCATTTGGATCACAGCCATAGTCTAAGGAGTATATATACTACTCCCCCCCCCCCCGTCACCGTATGCTAAATCAGTCTGGGAACCACGCCCCTTTTCCATACCCGAGACTGATGGGTCCATGCGCATTATCAGTGTCGCAATCACTTATTACTGTTTTGCTCGATGATGTCAAACACTGGCATAAAAAAATATTATTCTCAACCATCATCCCTTTATAAAGGATGTTGGAAATGTTCAACATATACATTCTAGACGAAGTCAAGGACAGCATTTTTTTCAAATTGTACCTATCTATTTTTGGAAAATGTGAACTATATAGAAGCTAATGATCCCAAATCTTGAGCACAATAGGCAGTAAATTACGGTCTGCATTGGTTAGACATATGCAACATTATCATGCAACTTGCCTTAAATAGACAATAAGAAGACTGGACAAAATGCTCAGAGGAGCAGCCACATCGGCAGTCATTGCTTGCTACTCCCGAGTCACCACAGGCCTCCCCTAGATGTTTTTCAATGATAGAATTTAGTATACAGTGACTGTGTGTGGATGCGTACTGTAGGCTAGTGATTGTGATCTACAATATAACTATCAATCAGGACCCCAGTCATTAATTATCATTCAAAAAAGCCCACTTCACGGCATAGATATAGTGAAATGCTCCAATTCTGCCTAGGAAAAAAATACGATTGCCAAAAGACAATAAAATCACTGCTGCACTGCCCAATGTAATCAAATTACCGCTGCATGACTCACTAAATAAGCCTATGTGACCAAAGCAAAAACAGAAGTTACTGCAGTAAGTCTAAATCCCTTACTTAAGGACGAAAGCAAAAAATAAAAGCTGAAAGACAAACAATGGCACTAAAGTGACGACAAACCCAAACCCCATACCCGCCCACGCTCAAACCTTTGCCACCGACAGCCCGTGAGGACATTTTCCCGGCCCGGCTTCGAGATGGGCGTCGTCCAGCAAAAAGGGATTCCCTCTCAGCGAAATCTCAGGACAAGTTCCCGGGATTATCTGCTCTTTCCCTTGTCTTGTTTCCTGGCGACTTCCCACGCTACACTTAAGCATGCTGTTGCACCTTTTAGGCGCGTTGGCGGCTTGTGAAATCTTGACTTTTCGTAGTCGTCGTTGTTGTGGCACGCTTTTCCTTATTTTCCTCTTCCTCTTCCTCCTCCTACTTCTCCTTCTCCTCTTCGCTCTTTCTCTTCTCTCCTTTTTCTCTTTTTCACCAGTGAATAACCATCCCTCTTTGAATCCATCTGACACTACTTCGCAATTCCAACAACACGGGTAAGCATCGCTGGAAAAAGGTCGCGTTAAGTTTTAACATCTGGGTCGTGTTGTCTGTCCATCATTCTTAATTCATTTTCTTTCCGATGATATGTTTCTCTATTACAAACGAAGGGTATACTGTAGCAAGGTTGAAAAAAAAAAAATTTTCAAACATAAAAAATCTAAGTCGAATTTTATAAAATCTAAATCTGGTTATTGTCATCATATTGGATTCTCTCAATTTATTTACAGAGACAATATTGAACTTTAATACATTTTCTTGAGTCTTACTGTTAATGACCCCAATGACATGACCTTAAGCCCATATCCATTACCCCGACTCAGCTATGGTGCCTGAGCGACCTCCGGCCACCCGGCTTTACGTTTTAGTCACAATATAATTACACAACCGGGCCAGGGGCATATAGGCTGGCTTCAGGGTGTTTTCAATGGTGTTTAAATTATAACTTCATATCTAATAAGCTTCTAAAGCCATCAGAGCTAAGAGATGTCATTTTTGCCAGAAGAAGAAGAAGAAGAAGAAGAAGAAGAAGAAAAGACAAAGAAGAAAAGGCTGGATCTGGGCAGAGGGCATTTCAGGTCTGACTCGCCTTGTTCCCCACTCTTGTGTCTGGGCAAATGGGTGATAATCCCACTCTAAAGTCTATTTCTAAAGTTATAGAACAGTAGTGGAACCCCAGATTTAATGGAAATATAATCATCACTGTTGAATAAAACACAGAGATCCAGGATCCTACATACAGCATTACTATGGAATACACAATGATTTCCAATCTAACCACATCTGCATGAATACAAC
>NC_051394.1:42336903-42341903 GCF_015228065.2 Penaeus monodon
TCTCTTCTCTTCTCTTTCTTTCCCCTCCTCTTCCTTCTTTTCTTCTATCCTTCCTTCAATTTCATAGACGTTTCTTTTTTCTTTCCTGCCTTTGTCCTTCTGTTCTTCCTATCCATTCCTTCAATCATACGTTCTGCCTTTCTTTCTTTCTTTCTTTCTTCTTTCCTTCCTGCCTCCCTCCACATCCACTCACCCATTCAACCACTCTCTGTCGTTTTCTTTCTTCCATTTTCTATTTTCTTTCCTTTCTTTCTTCCTACCGTCCTCACTCTCATTCTAACTCTCTCTCTCCCTTCTTCCTATCCCCTTCACCACCTCCTTCCCTCCTCCTCTACTTCCTCCTCTCTCAGCCTCACCCTCCGTCGTTTTCATTTTTTTTTTCTGTTTTTCGTTCTTTTCTTCTTCCCTCATCTTATTCTTCTCCCTCTCTATCTGTTCTTCCCATCCCCTCACTTTCTCCTTTTCTAGTTCTTTCCTCTCTCAACCTCACACTCTCGTTACTTTCTTTTTCTTTTTGTTTTCTTTCCTTTCCTTCCTCACTCTCCTTCTCGCTCTCCCTCACCCCCTCTTCTCCCTTCCTCCCATCCTCTCCTTTCCCGCCTTCTCTACTTCATTCCTCTCTCAGCCTCACCCTCTCTCGTTTTCTTTATTTTTCCTTTTTTCCTTCCTTCATCCCTCACATTCACATTCACATTCACCCTCACTCTCCCTCTACCTCTCCCTTTCTCTCCCTTCCTCCCATCCCCTCCGCCCTCTCCTTCCCTCCTCCTGTACTTCCTCCCTCAGCCTCGCCGAGAAAAGCTTCCGGCTAGTCAACGGCTCCCCCTATGAGCAATGAGAGCCGCTCAATGCTTCTTTCAACACTTCGTCTCGCAAGGGAACCGAGACAAGTATTGCACCACATAAAACTTAGGATAAACTTGCGGGCGATCTCAACCCCTGGAACATTGGCCCATTCTTAACGCGAGGGGAAGGATACGGATCAGTTGCAGCAGTAGGACTTTTTCCTCCTTTCCTTTCCTTCCTTCCTTCCTTGCGCTCTTCCCTTTTGTAAGCCGTTTTTTCCTGTTATCGAGAACCGCTTAATGAGGCATCTACGCTGAATGGCAGAGGTAAGGACTTGTTATAGGGACGGAGGATATGTAAGAATAAAGGAATAGTGTCATGGCGTAAATGGACATAGGGTGACATTCAAAGACAAATAAGAAAGAATGGAAAGAGTCCAGCGTAAAAGGCGGCTCAGGAGAAGAATGGGGAAGCAAATGCGACCCGAAAGGTTATGAGGTAGATAAAACGAACGCAATGCGACAGGCGAAGCAAAGAGAGGGAGACAGAGAGAGAGAGGGGGGGAGGAGACAGAGAGATGATAAAAATGGTGTCCATGAGAGAAAGCGAGAGAGGGGGGAAGTAGGAGAAAGAAAGAAAGGCAAGTCGTGCATAGATAGCGCAACTCCAAGACAGCACAACAGAAAAGACGTGGCTTTGCATCATGGAGTGGGGGGAGGGTCTTATATCATGAAGAATAAGGACAAGCAAAGAAAAGTAAGTAAAGGAAGTACGAGGCGAGGAGAGCAAGAAGGAGGGTCCGTGTTTAGATGCGAGTATTAGCTTCATGCAGGCTGGTTTACATACATTACCAGGGCGCCGGGCACGTGCTCATGGGGTAATGAAGGTCGTTTGCGCTAATGCATTACAAGGGGAGAGTTAACCTCGGGTGACGCACGCATACAACGCCAAAACTGCCATGGCTGACTAACATAATTCCCAATTAAACATGATTAAAAAATAAGGCTCATGCACATGTAACCGAAGAGACAAATATGTAACTGCCACTGATCTGGAAACAGGGAGATAAGGGGAGGGAGAGAGTTAGAGAGGGGGGGCAGAAGAAGGGGAGGGGTAGAAGAAGATGAGTTAGACGGAGAGTGAAAAAGCGAGAGGGAGAGGACATAGGATACGGATAGGGAAAGGGTTGAAGGGAGGGGGGAGAGGAGAGGAGAGGAGAGGGGGAGAGGCAAGGAGAGGAGAGGAGAGGAGAGGAGGGAGGGGGAGGAGAGGAGGGAGGAGAGGAGTAAGGGAAGAGAGAGAGAGAGAGAGAGAGAGAGAGAGAGAGAGAGAGAGAGAGAGAGAGAGAGAGAGAGAGAGGGGGGGGGGGGGGGGATCCGATATGAGCAACCCTTAGACACACACATCTAATATATATACCCATCAATCTACCTACCTACCACATCCATCTTATAGGCTCCCCCCACCCTCCCCCCATTGAAAAAAAAAACAAGAGAACAGCAACAAGCAAGCGAAAAAGAGTGCAAAAGGGCGCGAGGGTCGAGAGGATAACATGGCACACCCCGAGGGCAGGCAGGCAGGCCGCCACAGCTCCTCTCACACTACACACGCAGGAACAAATCCGCATTTGAATGTCGGGTATTACTTGAAAAACGTGAGCCGGCAAGTAGTTCCAGGCGAGCCGCGAGCTTTATAGCCTCGCAGCGGCCGTAAGTCGCCGCTTCCTACAACGCAAACGATGCACTGCACAACGCTGCAAATTCTACGCTCCTGCCCTATACTGTAATTACTGTACAGGAGAGGAAGAGGGAGAGGAAGAGAAGGAAAAGAGGAAAGGAGCGAGGGAAGGAGGAAGGGAAGGGAAGGGAAGGGAAGGGAAGGGAAGGGAAGGGAAGGGGAATGAGAGAGAGAGGGCAGGGAGCAAGAAGATTGGGAAAGGATAAATTTAGTGAATGAGAGAGCGGAAGTGAGTGAGTGAATGAGAGTGATAGTGAGTGTGTGTGTTTGTATTGTGTGTGTGTGTGTGTGTGTGTGTGTGTGTGTGTGTGTGTGTGTGTGTGTGTGTGTGTGTGTGTGTGTGTGTGTGTATGCGCGCGTGCGTGAGAGAGAGAGAGAGAGAGAGAGAGAGAGAGAGAGAGAGAGAGAGAGAGAGAGAGAGAGAGAGAGAGAGAGAGAGAGAGAGAGAGAGAGAGAGAGAGAGAGAGAGAGGAAAAAATATAGAAAAAGGCGACATACGACGATCTTTCCGTCAGGGGATTGCGTGACCATCCGGGTATCTGCGGGAGGCAGGGAGGGAGAGAACTGAAGAATGGAATAGGAGAAATTAAAAATCCTTACCCGAACCCACCTTTATGTTTAAGGTCCTTTTTATCGAAAAGTATTAACGAGAAATCTCGAACGCAGGCACAATGCCGCATAACAACTCGACCATAACATCTCATAAGTTTCGAACCCAACTCAAGGATATCAGAAACTATAATACAGCAGACAAATGTAAACAATAACATGCAAAATATTGGCGCTGCCACCTCCCCTCACCCCCTATCCCACACACACCCCAACCCAATATTCCTCTCGACGCCGGATATTGGCGGGACGCGCTCTCCTCCGCAGTCATCTGGCGGACACCCCGGCCTCGCGCGACGCGGCGGCGGGTCTTGCGGACGCGGAGATAACCCGCCACGGCCGACGGCTGGGGGGGGCGGGGCACAAAACGCCCTCAGAGGCCATTACTGGGCGTCCCTCCCCGCTCCAGAATGCCGGCCAATTTCGCCCTGCCCTTCGCGCACTAAACTTACACGGCTTTTGCGGGGGGGAGGCCGGGGGTTCGCCCATGTGGACCGGCCGTCATTATATCGGGAGGAGGGAGGGAGAAGGGGAAAGGGAAGAGGAGAGGAGAGGAGGGAAGAGAATGGAAAGGAAAGGAAAGAGAAGAAAATGAAAAAAAAAGAGGAAGGCATAGAGGGAGGAAAAAAAGGATGAAATGGACGAGGCGAAAAAGAATAAAGGAAGGACGAAGAAAGAATAAAAAAAAAAAAAAAATGAAGAGAGACTACGTAAGAGAAAGGGAATCCTATGAAGCTACAAGAGGAGCCAGCAACTAAAAGAGGAACAGAGAGTGCGGCGAAGATGCAACGAAATTGGCAGTAAGAAGGAAGCCGAGAGAAGAGGCGCTAACTCGGTGTTTGAGGAGAGACTAGAGCTGAAGAGCACCGAGGGGAAGGAAAACACGGAGCGGGAAAACTAATCCCCAGGGGAGGGTCCTGTAATACAGTATACGTGATAGGAACGGGAAGCGAGAAACAGAGAATGAAAGAAAAGGGGGGGGGAGAGAGAGAGAGAGAGAGAGGAGAGAGAGAGAGAGAGAGGGGAGAGAGAGAGAGAGAGAGAGAGAGAGAGAGAGAGAGAGAGAGAGAGAGAGAGAGAGAGAGAGAGGGGAGAGAGAGAGGGAGAGAGAGGAGAGGAGGAGAGAGAGAGAGACGAGAGAGGAAGAGAAGAGAGGAAGAGAGAGAGGAGAGGGGAGAGAGAGAGAGAGAGAGAGAGAGAGAGAGGAGAGAGAGACGAGAGAGAGAGAGAGAGAGAGAGAGAGAGAGAGAGGAGAGAGAGATGAAGAGAGACTGAGATGGTTTTAGGCTGGAGAGAGAGAGAGAAAGAGAGAGAGATGAGAGAGGAGAGAGAGAGAGGAGAGAGAGACGAGAGAGGAGAGGAACGCGAGAGGAGAGAGGGGAGAGAGAGAGGGAGAGAGAGAGAGCGAGAAAAAGAGGAGGGGGAGCGAGAGAGAAGAGAGAGAGAGAGAGAGAGAGAGGAGAGAGAAAAGCGAGAGGGAGCGAGAGAGAGAGAGAGAGAGGAGCGAGAGAGAGAGAAGAGGAGAGAGAGAAGAGAGAGAGAGAGAGAGAGAGAGAGAGAAGAGCAGGGAAGAGAGAGAGAGAAAAAGAGAGAGAGGAAAAAGAGAGAGAGAGAAAGAGGAGAGAGAAAGAGAAGAGAGAGAGGGAGAGGAGAGAGAGAGAGAGAGAGAGAGAGGAGAGAGGAGAGAGAGGGGGAGAAGAGAGGAGAGAGAGAAAGAGAGAGGGGAGAAAAGAGAGAAGGAAGAGAGAGAGAGAGGAGGGAGGGAGGGAGGGACGGAGGGAGAGAGGGAGAGGGAGAGGGAGAGGAGAGGAAAGGGAGGGAGGGAGGGAGGGAGGGAGGGAGAGAAGAGAGAGAAAATGAGAGAAAAG
>NC_051394.1:42344403-42351903 GCF_015228065.2 Penaeus monodon
CCCTGCCAAGGACACAGAGGTTTTTAAATCCTCTTTTAAACTTGGATCACAATAAACCCAGAAATTCGATAAAATCAGCCATTTACAAACAAGCTCTATGGCAAAGAAGGGCCCCGGGCCGACATCCCGGAGGTGAGTAGATGTTTATTGTTTGTAAGCTTGGACGAATAAGGGGGGCGAGGAGATCGGCCCCGGTGGGTAAGGGACCCTTTGCGGACTAATGGCCCTCTCAGCGTGATGGATCCGCCTCATCTCCACCACCTGCTGCTCCTGCCTGACCTGCCTTCCCTCTTCGGGAGTAAGCAACTGAACCAACTCCTTGACCTGCGTTTATTGCTCTTTCCGCAGCGCGTCTCCGGTAAGTGCTCGCGCCGCCTGCACCTGGAGACCGACTGACCTTTACAGCGCACGGTTATCGAGCGGCCGACGAAGCGATCAACCTTTTAGGCCTATGCGCTAGGCCGATTCCCACTCTCCTTAAGCACCTGGAAATCGTTAAGCGCACGGGAAATTTTCCATCAGAATCCCACCGTGCAGAGGCGCTGGAAATTAAAGCCCCGGAGGAGAGCAGGCCGCCCTGTTTGCCAGGTAAACAACCGCAGGAGACACGGGACTCCTTCCTCCGGATGTTCCATCAATTCCGATGGGTTAGACTTGCCCAACTGAACATGGAAATGGATGCATTTTCTTGGAGCAATATTGTGGATCTCACAAGTCACTGCGATATAACCGCCTGAGGTTCAAGTGACGACAGAATTACTCTCCTGTCTCAACCAATCTATTTCACCGGTGAAGTTAATTTCCCGCAGAGAGCTCCACCTCAATCAATGTATTCACGATACAATACAGAAATCTACGGAATTAACGTCCATTACAATAAGCGAAGTGTGTGCTCCCGAAAGGAAAGTCACTTCACCGACTCTGCTGAATTACGTCCTTCTGCATCTACCTGAACTACACACGGCGGAGGCGACTCCCCTCCCCCCCCCAGCAATAGAGTTTAAAACGAAAATGGACAACCTGGCGTTCACTCATTAGGAAATACCGTTTAATCAACACCGTGCTATCAGAACATCCAATCAAACACGCCCTCCCACATCAACTCCTCTCACAGCAATGACATGCAAGCTCTCGTCTTGACGTCAGAATGATGCGCAAGAAATTCCAAATATATGGAAACATACACCTCTCTTCTTTCTCTCTTTCCCTGTTTTCTTATGTATCTTCTTCCTGCTTGTAGTCTTTGTGTCTATGTTTGTGTGTTTAGCGTCAGTGCGTGCGTGCGTGCGTGCGTGTGTGTGTGTGTGTGTGTGTGTGTGTGTGTGTGTGTGTGTGTGTGTGTGTGTGTGTGTGTGTGTGTGTGTGTGTGTGTGTGGTGTGCTTGTGTGTGTGTGTGTTGTGCTTGGTGTGTGTGTGTGTGTGTGTGTGTGTTGTGTGTGTGAGTGTCTGTGTGCTTGTGTGTGTGTGCTTGTGTGTGTGCTTGTGCTTGTGTGTGTCTGTGTGCTTGTGTGTGTGTTGTGTGTGTGTGGTGTGTCGTGTGTGTCTGTGTGCTTGTGGTGGTGTGTGGTGTGTGCTGTGTGTTGTGTGGTGTGTGTGTGTTGTGTGTGTGTGTGTGTGTGTGTGTGTGTGCTTGTGTGTGTGTCTGTGTGCTTGTGTGTGTGTCTGTGTGCTTGTGTGTGTGTCTGTGTGCTTATCTGCGTGTGTGTCGTTACTATGTGCGTGCGTGCTGCTATCTGTGCGTATTGAGTTCAGTGTTGTGATCACTGTTTGTCTGTTTGTCTCTACACGTGTGTGCGCCAAGTGTGTGTGTGTGTTGCTGTGTGTGGTTGTGTGTGTTGTGTGTGTTGTCAGTGTGTGTGTGTGTGTGTGTGTGTGTGTGTGTGTGTGTGTGTGTGTGTGTGTGTGTGTGTGTGTGTGTGTGTGTGTGTGTGTGTGTGTGTGTGCTTGTGTGTGTGTCTGTGTATGGACATGTTTGTATTTAGACAATGAACTCTTTATTATTTTCACTATTCTTTTCAACTGCTTTATAATTTTGACACGGAAATATAATCCGACAAACACATACATGACCGTAATCGCATATATAAACATCACAGACATGACGTTACACACGCATACACACGCCGCAGTGGTATCGACGTGGCAGGATCAAGACAATGCGCCAGAGATTGGTCTGGCTCGGAGGGGAACGGGGGGGGGGGGAGGCACAGGAGAGAGAGGAAGAGCGAAGAGGAGAGATGAACAGAGAAAAGGAGAAAAAAGGAGATCGAGAGAACGAAGGCGAGATAAAATGAGAGAGAGAGAGAGAGAGAGAGAGAGAGAGAGAGGAGAAAGAGAGAGAGAGAGGCGAGAAGAGAAAGAGGAGTGGAGGGAGGCGAGAGATGAAAGGGAGAGGAGAGGAGAGGAGAGGAGAGGAGAGGAGAGGAGAGTAGACGTGAAGTAAAGTAAGGAGAGGAGATGAGAGGAAAGAAGAGAGGGAGGAGAGAAGAATGAAGTGAGAAAAGAGCGTGAGGAAACAGCCAGAACGAAAGAAAAGAACGAGAGAAAAGAGAAAGAGAAAGCAGAGAAAGGAGAAGGGGAAAGAGAATTAAAATCGTGTCAAAGATAAATGAGAAAAAGGAAATGACTAACGAAACTATGGAGGAAATGGGAAGCAGCACAAGTAATCCGCACTGCATAAAATTAACTACGAGAGTGAAACTGGAGACCAAGGCTTGAGAAGGAGCGGGAGGGGGAGGAGAGGGGAGGAGAGGGGGGGGAGACTCCGGGGGAGTGTGGAAGGATAACGGCAATCTTCCACTATAAGTAAAGAACATAAAAGAGAAACTAGAGACGGATGATGAGAGGAGAACGGGAGGGAGGAGCGAGAGTAGGAGGGAGGCGGGAAGGAGGCAGGGGGAGAGGGGAGGGGGCAGGGGGGGTGAGAGAAGAAGGGTGCACAGGCAAGAGGAAGGGAGAGAGAAGCGAGCGTAGAAGGATGGAAGGGACAGAGGAGGAGGAAAGGAGAGGTGAGCAATATGAGAAAGGTGGAAGAGAAGTAAGGAAAAACAAAATTAGACAAAGGAGGCTTGGTCGGGGAGGGGGGGGGATTAGAGGGGTTGAGGGGTTGAGGGGTGGAGAGAGCAGTCAAGTGGGATGCTGAGGGAGAGGGAAGAGGATGAATTAGATATCTTGGCGGAGGCTGAGGAAAGCAAGGCAAAGTGATGTTGATGGAGATGGAGAAAGAGGAAGGAAGAGAAAGAAGTGAAGAAAAGAGGAGAAAGAATGGAGAGAGGCGAGGAAGCAGGAAGGAGGATGGAGAGGAGAAGAGGAGAGAGAAAAGAAAACGAAAATGAGAGAGAGAGAGAGAGAGAGAGAGAGAGAGAGAGAGAGAGAGAGAGAGAGAGAGAGAGAGAGAGAGAGAGAGAGAGAAGAGAGAGGGGGGGGGGAGAAATGATACAGAAATGCTTCCATGCACACATATTAGATGCATACATACATACATACATAAAGACTGGGGAGAGAGGCGGACAGCCCCCCCCCCCACTCCCCCTGCACTAAAGGTCCCGGCAGCCGCGGCAAACACCACGTCAGGAGGCCCAAAAACAAGGCGTCAGGTGTAGCCCGCGAGGCCCAACAACATGGCCGATTATGGCAGCAGAGCCACCGCCGGGGGCATCAGCGGAGAGAAGAAACCGCAAACACGCGGCGGACTTTCCTGATGGGGAGGCATTACGCTAACGGCAGTGGGGGCGCGGGGACGAAAACGAGGGCGTGAGACAACGCCGCACGGCAGGGCGCAGAGAGGGAGTGACGAGGAGCGAGGTCCAGAGATGGCACGGAGAGGAATTAAGACAATCTCGCGGATGAGGCTCACAATCAGCGATAGAATGCCTTGGACTGTGAAGTTTTTTTTTTTGTTTTTTTTTTTGTGATGCCCTTTGGACATACAAAAATAATTATGCATCGTACCGTGAAATTAAAAGTAAATTATGTAATAAAGAGTAAAATGTGGAGAGAAACAGAAATTGGAATTGGAATTGAAATGCAGAAGAGGAACAATAAAAAAAAAATTCAGAGAGAAAAAAAATCAGCATTAATTTGGATACTAAAAACAAAACAAAATGAAAATATCAGAGAGGGGAAAGCTCGTACCGAGAACGCAAGAAATAATGAGGCGGCTGTAATGAGAAGATGGAAAAATAATAACCATAATACCAATGAGAAACCTATAATAAGAACGTAAGTAAAAAAAAAAAAAAAAAAAAAAATCAGCAGCGACGAAAAAGAGAAACGACACCTAATCAGATGACCGACCGAATGAAAGGACAACGAAAAAATGAATATAGGCAAAAAAGGAAGAAAATCCTGAACGTGGAAAGGCATAAAAGGAAATTGGATGGCGGACTCATGATGAAGCCTTCACACAAGCCGGGTAATGACCAAATAGCATCCCGAGTCTTAGCAAATATTAAATAAGACGCCCCAGCGCATCTAATTACATCATCAAAATAGAGTAACACACATGATATATGTTGCACAATGCTTCCCCTCCAAATCAAAATAAAATGAAACGCTTAATATCTGTTGCACATTTTTCCCCCTCTAAAAAAATCACGGTTACTGCATCACTGAACAGATAGTGCCGGCATATTATAATCCCTGCTACTAGTGTAGTGGCGACAATATGCCATAATCACACAGAGCAGCGTGAAATGACCAACCCTACATGAGCTACAAGGACGTGCTCCATGAGAGTCAATAGTGACACGTTTTTTTTCTTTTTTTTTAGAGGAGGGGGGAGACGATGCTGGATAAAGTGATAGTTTTAACATATTCCATACAGGTCTATGTGCCTTACTTTTTTCCGAGAATCTCCAATTTCATCATTTCTAATCACAGCTTCGTTTTCGCAATCGTTTTTGGCATCAACAAACAAGCTACCATCTTTTTTGTTTTCTCTCTTCCTTCTCATTCCTGAATCAAATGAATCAGTAAATATAATTGGAGTCTACGTAAGAAAGGAGAGAAACGATTCGCCCCTTTGCCGTTCCGTGCCGCTCCTTCTTTCCAAAGGAATGCTAAATCAGCCTACTACTGCATGCTCTCTTGTTACACTTTCGAGATACAGCGTAATCTGTGCCACCGGGAACGCTTGCCACACTAGTTGCCAGTTATTCAAAAGGAATTTGTTCCGTTGAGTGTTGAAACCGTTTCGCCCAAATTCTTCGCTGTCAACCTGTGCGCGACTTAAGACATCTTACGCTCCGTCTGAATTTTTATCATTTACCTACTTGAAAGATATCAGTTTAACAATAAACAATTCCTTTGACTTTGCATCAACTTAAATTGCTCGTAATAATACTGTTGTACGTAAAATATAACATGAGAATAACCTTCGCGAGTGACAAAGGCTGAATGGGCGTGCGCATATCATGAAGTGTAATACATCAGTTCTTCGACCCCTTTATCTGCCCCGTGGATCACATGTTCCCACGAAGAGATGCAAGGCCGCAGTAGCCGGGGGAGGAAGCGAGCCAATATTTACGACGTCTCGGGCCCCGGCTCCTCAGACATCGCTAACTTTCCTAATTCACCGCATTGATGCTGGTAAAAGTTACGACGCTGACACTGGGTGACTGACTACCCTGGGCGGGAGGCGCGGGTCGGCGGGGCTTGGCCGTCGCAGAAAAGGGTTGGCCGAGCCCTGTGGCCTGCACGCCTGGGGGTCGCCGAACTAGTTCTCTGCAGGCACTATACATACAAAGACATACGCACCACACACACACACACACACACACACACACACACACACACACACACACACACACACACACACACACACACACACACACACACAATATATATATAATAATATATATATATATATATATATATATTATATATATATATATATAATATAATATATATAAATAATATTATAATATATAAATTTTATTTTTATAATATATATATGAAACATTAACATCAGTCCACCGTAGTACAAATATTACATCCCATCCGAGAACGTCAATGGACACAATGAAAGGCGTTTCGAGAGGAGATAATTAATAGACCAGAAAAATACAAGGTTTCTTAAGTAACGCCCCGAAAGTCCAATCCGCTTGCAACCGAGTCTCCCCCTTAAAGAGAAAAAGAAAGAGAAAGAGAAAGAAAAAGAGAAAGAGAAAGAAAGAGAGAAGAGAGAAGAGAGAGAAGAGAGAGAAGAGAGAGACGAGGAGAGAGAAGAGAGAGAGAGAGAGAGAGAGAGAGAGGAGAGAGAGAGAGAGAGAGGAGAGAGAGAGGAGAGAGAGAGTGAGAGAGAGAGGAGAGAGAGAGGAAGAGAGAGAGGAAGAGAGAGAGAGGAGAGAGAGGAGGAGAGAGAGAGAGAGAGAGAAAGAGTTATATAAATAGAACAAAATGAGTCGATATCAGAACAACCGAAGAAAGGAAAAGAAGGAAAATCATGAATGGGAATAATAGATAGAATATGAATATATATATATATATATATATATATATATATATATATATATATATATGTGTGTGTGATGTGTGTGTTGTGTTGTGTATATATATATATATAAATTATTATATAATATATATATATAATATATATATATAATATATATATATATATATATATATATATATATATATATATATGTATATATTATATGATATATGTTATATAAGTATATATATATGTATATGTATATGTATATATATATGTATATATATTATATATGTATATATATATGATATAATATTATATATATATATATATATAGTATATAATATATAATATATTATATATAATGAAATGTATAGTATATGAGTATCTTAATATATGAATATATAAGATATATATATATATAAAATAATATGTATATCACTGATGTATATAATAAAGAAATGCCAGGGTAAATGCAAGATCAATAGAATATGCAATATATAGCGGGAGTTAAAGAAAATCAAGAAAAGCAATGTCTGATAGTGGAGGTGAGATTGATAATAGAAGAGAACAGATGGGAGTAAGATGCAAGAGTCACTGCAGTGAGGAAGTTATATGTAGAATGCGGTTGTTAAGAACTGCCAGTAACAAGGCATGGACTGAGATAAAAAGAACTAGAGGAAGAAAGGGAAGCACATCTGGAGACTAGTTGAGGAAGGAAAGGCGGTACGAGCAGGATGCCGCAGTAGCAAGAGCTGGGCTGGGAAGATAACAAAGCAATCAGAGGGGCAGTGATCAGTCACATTGGAAAGGCAGCAGTAGAGCGGCCACGGATAGGTGCGGCTCGGACGAGAAGCCAGTTATACGCGAGCAGGGTATGCGGCCGGGACCTCCAGACGGTGGCGGGGATCGTGCACATGGACAGCTGGCGCCATAGACTAGCCCCGCCCTTCCTTTCCTCCTCCCAGAGTCTCTCTTTATTACTCTATTACTCCACTCCCGCGTGCCACACCCTTGTTCTCTGCTTTTACCTTGTACTTTTTCCTCTCCTCCTTTCGCTTGGGAGT
>NC_051394.1:42359403-42361903 GCF_015228065.2 Penaeus monodon
TGCTGTCAAAAGACGCGACGGAGGAGAGAAACAAGAAGTGCGTGTTATCACGACACTTTACGAGACTCCCGGGAGCATTACGGTTATTTACGAGATAGTACGAGTCTTTACGGCCGCTGCCGAATTTTACGACTCGATACGAGACTTCGAGGAACTGCTCAACACGGACGGATCTACGAGTACGAGCCTATGCGAAATGCCACGAGGCAGCAGCGACAACGCGGGCTCTTCTGGATTCTGAGTATCAGTAGGTCTCCATGGAATAACCAGCCCGATATTTGCTTTTAACCTTTCTAATTCGACAAGAAAATAAAAAATCGGTCCGTCTTCCTAAAACATTCCTTGGTAACTAAAGAGTGAAATTAATGACATAAAAACAAGCAACGCGAAATATTGGGATTCTCTGTAATGTTAACATAAATTCTTTTACTTCTAACCGTGTCCGAAAAAAATAAATGACAACGAGGTAAAACAAAAAGGAAATAAGTCACAATGAAGTTTGCTTCATCTTCACTTTGCAATTTTCTGACAGCGAATACGTAATGTAATTATGAGGCTCTTCAGACCGTCAAGGAGCTGAGGCGATTCATTAATTTTAAGATAATCATCAACGTGAAATGGAAAGTAAACATTCCGATCAAAACCTCCGACTAAATCAGAGAAATCTAAAGCATGTTTGACATGCCTCTGAGAGTTATCGACAGTTGACATAACCAGAACAAAGTTAGTTCAAAAGCATAACTGAGGAGTTACTGCTACACCAAACGAAGCACCGGTCACATGCATGTACAAACATATATACATACATAAATACATACACAAACGCGCGCGAGCACACACACACACACACACACATAAACACAAACACAACACACACATAACCACAGGCACACGCGCACGAGTGATGAGCCAAGCACAAAACTCGAGGCCACACAAATTAAGCCGAGGACAAACTACCTTTCTTACGACAGCAGACCAAGCGATTCCTCAGGCTATGAATCAATAGGAAGAGTCGAGGCTTGGGTCCCAGCCTACTTCCTCCTCAACCAGCAGAAGAAAAGAGGAGGAGCAGGAGGAAGAGGGAGAGGAAGAGGGAGAAGAAGAGGAAGAGGGAGAGGAAGAGGGAGAAGAAGAGGAAGAGGAGGGAGAGGAAGAGGAATAGGAGGTAGAGGGGGAAGATATGGAGGAAGAAGAAGAGGAGGTAGAGGCGGAAGAGATGGAGGAAGAGGAAAAGGAGGAGGAGGAAGACGACGGGGTGGAAGAGGAGAAGGAAGAGAAAGAGGAGGAGGAGAAGGAAGAAGAGGTACAGAGAGAGAAAGAGGAGGAGGAAGAGAAAGAGAAATGGGAGGAGGAGGAAAAAGAGGAGGAGGAGGAGGAGGAAGATGAGGTGGAGGAGGAGAAGCTAAAGGAGGAAGAATAGGTAGAGGAGGAGTGGGAGTGGGAGAAGAAAAGGGGGAGGAGAAGAAGAAGGAGGAGTGAGAGGAGAGGGAGGGGGGAGAAGGAGGAGGAAGAGGAAGAGGAAGAGGAGGAGGAGGAGGAGGAGGAGGAGGAGGAGGAGGAGGAGGAGGAGGAGGAGGAGGAGGAGGAGGAGGAGGAGGAGGAGGAGGAGGGGGAGGAGGAATAGGAGAAGGAGTGAGAGGAGAGGAGAGGGAGGAGGAGGTAGAAGAGGAACGGGAGAAGGCGAAGCCGGAGGCGGAGGAGGAAGAGGAGGAGGAGAAGGAGGAAGAAGTGAAAGATGAGAGGAAGAGTAGAAAGGTATGGAGAGGGAGAGGGAGGGGGAGGGGGAGGGGAGCGGGAGGAGGGGAGGTGGAGGAGGGGAAGGAGGAGGAGGGAGGAGGAGGAAGAGTAGGTGGAGGAGGTGGAGGAGGAGGAGGAGGAGGAAGAGTAGGAGAAGGAGGAGGAGAGAGGGAATGAGGGAGATAAGGGGGGACCTAGGTAAAGGAGAGAAAGGGAGAAATAGACCTACGAAAAGAAATCCACTCCTACTGTTTATTATTATTATTATTATTATTATTCTATAGAATAATAATAATAATAATAATAATAATAATAATAATAATAATAATAATAATAATAATAATAATAATAATAATAATAATAACAATAACAATAACAATAATAATAATAATAATAATAATAAAATAATAATAATAATAATAATAATAATAATAACAATAATAATATAATAATAATTTATCTAATTCCATTTGCTACAATGGTTATTCTTATGTTTGGTGTGACAGGCTGTCTGTCTGCTTCTAAATTACCCCTGTGTGCAAGGACTGGCACCCACTGGCGGCGTGGGATTTGTACGCAGGTCAGCAAGATTGCTTGACGAGAACGCTGCCACTGATCACACAGGAGGAGGAAGAGGGGGAGGAGGAAGAAGAGGAGGAAAAGGAGGAGGAGGTGGGAGAGGAAGACGAAACAGAGAGGAGGAGGAGGAGGAGGAAAAGGGTAAGAACAGCAAGAGGAACACGAATCGAAAGAACAGTCTGTT
>NC_051394.1:42371903-42386903 GCF_015228065.2 Penaeus monodon
AATCCTCAACAAAATAAGCGTTCAGACTCAATCGCTGTAATTGAATCTAGAGCGAAACAAAAGTAACACGAATAGCAACGCCTGACAGTCACTAGGTGTGTCGGGGGTCAAGAGCGCGCCGTGGTGCAATAACTGGTTTAGTCAATAATCACACAATGAATGTCGAGAAGGGCAAGCACGGGGTTTTCTTTGTTACTGTCACTGTTTTTTATGATTTACAAACGTACTTACCCAATTTAAAGATCACTGCACATCACATACGTCATCTCACCTGCAAGATAAAAATACACATTATTGTTTATAATGGCAAACCTCATATTTGTTCCAAGATCTTAAAGTGCGAAAAGTAACTGGTGGCACTCGGCACTTCAACAATATGAGGAATGCATTGTGCCTGCCCTGTTATTATTCGGTATCAACCATTTGGCCTTGAACTCAACTGTACATATCAAAATGAAGAGGACAATTCTTACAAGATAAACAACTTCCAAACATGGCATGACGTAACCAAATTTCTCTTGACTCTTTCCTGGGTAAACATTATGACCCTCGTTGACACACATATCTGCCCATGCCATCGAGTAAAAGCAGACCGATACACTTAATTTATAAACAAATTGTGTTTGCTGTGTGTTCAGAAAAGTCAAATGTGTAATTACTTTTACTTTTTTCTTAGATATACCATTACTTTTGTGTAATCTTTTCGCCATACTTTACGTAGCGGCGGATTAAAGTAAATTAGTGGGAAGATAACACGCATATCTAAGTTTCCGCTATGGCCTCCTTCTCCCATTACATACGGAACGAACCAAAGTACAGAGAGTTTAACGAGGAGAAAAAAATAAGTTCACAAAAAGGAATTTACAAATACGAAAGCTGACATATCTTAAATTCTGCTATAATTTCCCAACACCGAAGAGGGCAAATGTTGCTAATAAAATGTATATCATAAGAACTCACTCCTTAATAATATCCCTGATATATTTTCCAATTCTTAAATAACTAAAAACCTTCTCAGGCATGATTAACTGCAAATTTGTCTCTAGTTTCAGCAAGTGGATCATCATTAACCTTGCAACCACACGTTGTGTTGCCACTTCAGGCCGAGAGGTAATTACAACCCCGGGTCCTCCACTACCCACTCTCCTCGTCCTTATAATGTTATAATAGCAATGTAAACGCTTACAAAGTCGCTCGTTCTATTAATAAAATAATTATTACGAAAATGAGTATAACTGTTTTACTTTAACTAGAGAATGAACAAGAATTGACGTATTCATAAACCAAGACATTTTGCGTGCCTGTGTAATACTTTCACAAAATGACTCTTCAAATAACAAGAGTTAGTCAAACGTGGGTTGCCTCCCTTAGACTCATACAGATGACATACCATACAAGAGTTGCATATCGTAGAGAAACATTAATGTCCCAAATGTATACACTGTAAAACTGCCACGTGCATCCCTCTCCTGCTGATATGCCCAATGTCCAACAGAGAAATTAAACTAAATAATAGAAGAGCGGTGAAACTGAAGCAATTATTACATCCAATAACTCACCACCGACCTGTTATCAAAGGCTTCTTCACCGTTGCTCCCAGGCACCGTTTGCGCCAGCAAGGTATTAGACTCTCCCCTCGTTTATTATAATGGGGCAGCCATTTATAAGTCCCAAAAGGAACGAAACTATTCCCCGTGGCCGGGCACTCGACGAGTACCTCTGCCAATATCTTCTACAATAGAAATCATCCCGATGTACTCTTTGAAACATACCACCCTCCATTAAAACAAAAATAACAAAAAATAGATGAAATAGGGGTTAATAAAAACGTGACATATGTTAAAAAAAAACTAATATACATTGCTCAAGATGATAAATTTCGCGATGACTAAAGAATGCGACTTTGATCAATATGAGACTGCTGTATAATACCATTAACTTAGACAGACAAATTCGACAATAACGTGACACTAAATATAACGCATGTTAGTTCGGCGATGAAAGAGAACTTAATAACGAGAGTAGTCAGCAACGTTCTAGAGCATAATGAAAATAAGTGAGTTAAATAGTAGTAGTAGTAGTAGTAGTAGTAGTAGTAGTAGTAGTAGTAGTAGTAGTAGTAGTAGTAGTAGAGTAGATAGTATAGTAGTAGTAGTAAGAGATAGTAAGTAGTATAGTAGTAGTAGTAAGTATAGTATATAATAATATATATATAAATAATAATATATAATAATATAATATAATAATAATAATAATAATAATAATAATAAAATAATAATAATAATAATAATAATAATAATAATAATAATAATAATAATAATAACAATAACAACAATAATAATAATAACAAAAATAATAATAACAATGATAATAATAACAACATAATAATAATAAAAATAAAAACTACAGTAACAACAATAATAATAATCATCATCATCTTATCATCTTATATGAAAACATAAAAACAAAATGTAAGACGAAGGCAACTTAGGAATAATGAAGGATCAGACATAAGCTTCAGGAAAATAAGGATAATGATGAACTGTCAGGTGAAAGTTAAGAGTTCGTTATAACGAGCAGGTGTGAGTTTTTGAAGGAAATAAATAACGGTGAGGGACAAGTGTGAGCTGCAAGGCTAAGACATCATCACGAGAGAAACTAGTAATGAGGCATCAGGTGCGAGTGGCGAGCTCGCCGGCGAAACGCAGCTGCTCGCCGCGGGGTCCGAAGTGTCAGGCGGCGGAGACGAGCCAATGATGTGCTCCCGCGAGTCATTCCGACGTCCCCGGGGCACACTAGGGCGCCGCTCCTGCCAGTGGCCTGGCCGCGTTAAGCTGACGAATGGCGTCGTGGGCCGGCATCCTAAGAGAGGTTCTTCCGGGGGCCTCGAGGAGAGGGACGGGGGTGTCCTTCCTGCCTCATCAGCATCGCCTCCCGTGGCCTCTCACGCGCCTCCTCAGTTCCGCTCGGCGATGGTGTCCATACGAATATCGTTTCTTTTAAAGTGCCATTTAGGGTGAGCAAATAATACTTGTCTTTGATACCAGCGAGCACGACAAAAAGAAAACGCATTCACACATACTCACACAAACACGCACAAGCGTTCACAAACAATCCCAATACACAAATATATCCATACACACACACGCACTCACATACAAACATACATGTGAGAAATTTCACGTCTTACGTTACAACACATTGGTTAGCTAAGAAAAGAAAAAAAAAATCAAAGCTACTGCCGGTAACTGACTTTTGAACATTCCTTTGAATTTATAAATAAAAGTTTAAAGCATCTAGTATCCCGCGAGAGCAAATTTGTCACAAAAAAGTACTAAAAGCCAACACTGTACAATATATTCACAAAAAGGGAAAGTTGTTAAAAAAGTATTTGCAATAACAGGGAAAAAGTACTTCCAACCCGAAGAGGGCGAGAACCAATATACTGTACAATATATCCGTAGAGCCGCAACACAGACGCGAATGTCAGCCTGGGCCAATCAAGTTCCAAAGGGCACTAGAGAAACGTTTTGTGGGGACACCCCATCGTCTGCAGGACAGTGTTGCCAGGTTATGACAGTCTCTTTCCCTCGCCTCCGCCGCCTCCCCCGATTCCCCTATCCCCTCCGCCCCACGCCGCGCCTTGGGGTTCAAGTGACAAAGGCCGCCATCGAGTGAAAAGGACCATCGTCAGCAATATATACTCGTCCCCTTTTCTCCTTTCTTCTCTCACCATTTGTCAGTACCTTTGGCAAAAAAATAGTTTTTCTCTTTCTCTTCTTTTTATGTTGTTCTTAAAATTTGAGCAGCCGAAATCTTATCGTACTGACATGATTTTACAAGGACTTTCGTCCTCAAAAATATTTCCAGCGCCATACTTAAATCAGCGAGGCACCCGTCAGACCTCCCCTGCTCCAAAATGCCATAATATAACACTGTCCCTAATACTATTAAGAAACTTTTGGCCACATTATGTGATACGAAGCGGCGTAGCATCGCAGGGAATATTATAACTTGTTTATAGGCGCTATAAAGGAAGTTTTAATCCTGAGTAATATCCGTGGAGTACCCTATCTCTTTAAAAATATCAAACGTTAATATAAATGTTAAGATGTATTAGCAGGTGCCAATAAAGAGCAGCCATCAGAATGCGGGGTGACACCAGCCAATACCCGCCTCCTCTTCGCCGCCGATAATCACAACCTTAGCATATTTATGCGAGAACGAAATAAGACATCACTTTGGCAGGGAGACTTCCCAAACATCTCCATTATTGCACAAGACCCTGAGACAATATTAAGACAAGAAGGAAGGAAAGGGTGGGGGCGAGGGAGGGGCTTTGTTTCATAAAGACCGGTGGGGAGCGAGCAAAGGAGAAAAGCGATGAGTGAAGGAATCTAGCATGTGGCCGGGGACAGAGGGGATGGGGAGAGTCCTCACCGCAGGATAAGGGAGAAGGTCCTCAAAGGAATCGCTCAGACAAAGAGGAAAATCTCCACCGTTCTTCCTCGTCAGCGGCTCAAAATCCAATTAATTCTTTTCATCTCATTTTCGCAGCAGCGAACGGCTGTAAATTATTTCAAAAATTATCTTTCCATATGACGGTCAAGATAAAGGATATTACTGTTACAAAGACTGTTCAGTTCACAATATAAAATATGGTGAGCTGTACAAATACTATTTCTGCCTCTTTTAAATATTTTCTCGTTTGTCAAGTATCATAACTGGGTGTTATAAAGAAGTACAACTCGGACGAAGCTTAAGACTAAGTACATGTTGGGCAATAAACAAAATCTTATTCTCGCTCTCGCTCCTCTCTCTCTCTCTCTCTCTCTCTCTCTCTCTCTCTCTCTCTCTCTCTCTCTCTCTCTCTCTCTCTCTCTCTCTCTCTCTCTCTCTCTCTCTTCACTCTCACTCTCACACGCACACGCGCACACACACACCACACACACACACACACACACACACACACACACACACACACACACACACACACACACACACACACACACACACACACACACATATATATGCATATTCTACTTCGTGTATCTTTACTGTAAAAGTGTATAAATATGTGATGAGCGTGTGTAAGTTGACGTATGTATATATAATGAATACGTATGTACGTGTATGTTTGTTTGTATGCATGCATGTATGTATGTATGTATGTATGTATGTATGTATGTATGTATGTATGTATGTATGTATGTATGTATGTATGTATATGTATGTTTGAACGTTTGTATGTTGCATTCATAGATAAACGTGCCAAAACAAATAAATCACAGGAGGCGCGGGGGGGGGGGGCATAAATAACGCTATGGCCGGAAGGAGCTCACTGAATAAGGACGCTGGCGGGAACGGCGCGTAAACAGCCACTCCCTATGTGGTCTTTCCCGTCCTGACACCGATGACACCCGCCTGACACCCGCACAACCCCCCTCGATGGCATTCCACGCCTATACTTTCCCTCCGCCCGCCCTAACAACCTAATCCAATGACTGTCAACCAGACCATTCTCGAACAACCATTTATTCTACCAATCTAAACAAGAACGGCAAAGATGGAGGGGCGGGGGTGGGTAGAGGGGATGAAAGAGAGAAGAAATACCTCAACTCCAAAGAGGAAATGAAAATCTCAGAAAACGCAGCCACAGGGGATACAAGGAAAATAGAGGAAGCGATGGGTGGGTGAGGTAGAGAGGGAGGCAGCGAGGGAGTGAATGCGGGCACGAGGGAGGGAATATGAAAATGTGGGAGGGAGGCAGACAGTGAAGAGGGGGACGAGGGAGGGAATATGGAAATGTGGGAGGGAGGCAGACAGTGAAGGGGGGGACGAGGGAGGGAGACAGGAGGGCATGCTATCATTTCCCTGGGCCTGTGGGTAAGGGAGTAACAAAAGTAATGGTGCCGAGAACAATAAAAAGCCCGACATGGTGAGCTGAACGAGAGAATGCTGGGCAGACAAATGGACGCCACTCCGACCGTCGTTTGTCACTTCCCTAGGGGGTGAGAGGGGGGAGGGAGGGAGAGGAGGGGAGTGAAGAGGGAAGGGAAGGAGGGAAGGGAACGGAAGGGATGGGAAGAGAAGAGAAGGGACCGAAAGGGAAGGGAAGGGAAGGGAAGGGAAGGGAAGGGAAGGGAAGGAAATGGACGGGATGGGACGGGATGGGAAGGGAAATGAAGGGAAGGGAAATGAAGGGAAGGGACGTGAAAGGAAAGGAGGGAAGGGAAAGGAAGGGAGAGGAAGGGAGAAAGGCGCGGGGAGAAATGAGAAGAGAGGGTGGAAGGGAGAGGAAGGAGGAAGGGAAGAGGAACCTAACTGTTAACTAGTAACAAGTTTTCCGGCAGCGGGACAGCCGCTTTATTGGACCAGGCAACGTAAACAGAGCCATGAATCACTCATTGAAAAGGGATGAGGGAGCGGAATGCGTCACGAGAGGATCCTGTGACCTCTCAAGGGGAACCCTCGACGGAGGCCGACGAGGCGATGTTGAAAAAGGAAAGCACTTAAGCTGATGGAGGGACTTGTTGGAAAGCGAAAACAACGGTGAGGGAAAAGAGGGAAGAGGGAGAAGAAAAAGGCGACTCAACTACGACCATGGTTCCAAATCCTCGACGTAAAACAACAACAATACAAAACAACAAAAGACAAACCAGAAAAATAACCACTTGAAGCTCCCCATTCCTCGAAAATTCACAAACCTGGCGCGATCAAATTACAGGATCCCATCTTATCCACCGAAAGGAAAAAGCAAATCCACGGGCCTTGGGTGGAAGCGCCGGGGCAAAAATCGGCTCCGATGCCCCAAATTGGCGCGTGTGACACAATACAGCGGAGGATTGAGGAGAGCCGCCACGCCCCGGGCTCCGGCGCCAGCAGTAATGACGGCGGCGAGGGCGCAGTTGCTCTGATTCACTGCATACGAGAGAGGCAATAACACCGCGCGGGTCCTTCCCTTCGCCCTGTGGTGGCCTGCGAAGGGATCAGTCCACAATATCAAGATGGGTCTGCGATATTGCTTCTGTTGGCGTTGATCCCGTTTGGGCTCCAACTTCTTTCTATTTCCTAATATAGTTTCCATCCGCAAGGTAATCCCTAACTTTTGGAACGTAAATTTTAATCCACAGAACATTTATTGAACAAAAGAATACGGATAATACCGAGACTGAAAACTTTCAGTAATAAAATACGAAATCCATGATACAGTTTGTCCGACTAAATGGAAATAGCGAACACTACAATCTTCCTTCCTAAACCAAGAAATAGAGATCTTGCACTGCCTCTATCATGCTACACCGCTGTGATTGCAAAGCTAATCGGCTTTGATGTGTCATAAATGTTCGGTTCATGAATTTTCCGACTTATCCACAACCGCCCAAACTTTCCTGAAAAAGCAATTTGCGTTCATGTCGCAGGAATTTCAACTCGTTCACAATGACGGCGGGAAAAGAGACAGAGATACGGACGGACATAAAGAGTCTTTCTTAACTGGGAAATCGGAGGGAAAGGCCATAGCCGAGGCACACAAAGTCGGGGAAAAAGATCGTATCACAAGCTAAAGAAAAACGAAAAGATAGAAAAAAATGAAAAGAAAGAAATGAAAGAAAAAAAATCTATCTGTCTATCTCTCTAATCATCTGTCTAAATCTATATCTATATTTATATATATATCTACCTCTTTACCTATCCATCTATACATACAAACATACAGACAACCAACACACAAGCAAAGCAGCGCGAGATAAGCGAAGCTTTACTACGGCCAAAGTAGGAAAACAGTGAACTCCAAGGACACGTAAGTTGCAATCCAGTCCGATTTAGTATTCATTAAACCCAGCGCTTCTCTCTTAGAAAAGGCATCTCACTCCAAAGGGCCGCCCACCCAGAGGTTAGGGCTTGGCCGAGAAAAGACGCCCAATCTGCCACCTTTTTAAGCCCTCTCATCAGAAAGGCTTCAAAACTTCCTCTGGGGGAAAAAAAGGAGTTCAAAGTCCAGGTGCGAGAAAGAACGAGAGCAAGACGTCAGAAAACTGCATAACTGCAGTGCGAAGACCTGGGTTCAGCTCAGAGAATTCATAATGGGAATTTAATGCAATTCATTATTGTGCTACGTCTTATTTGCATTTTTATTAATTGCGCGTAAGTGTACTCATCATCATATCTGAAACTTGCAGAATTTGACAATGACCGTGCTATACAACTATGAATACACATAGATAAAACACAAGGTAATACATACAAATATGTACCTAACATGAGATTTCTGTATGTGTATGAGCATATAAGTATGTGTGTATATGTATGTATGTATGTATGTATGTATGTATGTATGTATGTATGTATGTATGTATGTATGTATGTATGTATGTATGTATGTATGTATGTATGTATGTATATATTTGTGCGTGTATATATGTATATATATGTATATATATATATATATATATATATATATATATATATATATATATATATATATGTATATATATGCATGCAAGAATGAATGTATCTATATATACATATAAATACACATATACATATATATATATATATATATATATATATATATATATATATATATGTGTGTGTGTGTGTGTGTGTGTGTGTGTGTGTGTGTGTGTGTGTGTGTGTGTGTGTGTGTGTGTGTGTGTGTGTGTGTGTGTGTGTGGTGTGTGTGTGTGTGTGTGTGTGTGTGTGTGTGTGTGTGTGGTGTGTGTGTGTGTGTGTGTGTGTGTGTGTGTGTGTGTGTGTGTATGTATGTATATATGTATATATATAGTGTGCGAGTATATATATATATATATATATATATATATATATATATAGTATATATATATATATATATATATATATATATATAATATATATATATATATATATATATATATATAATATTATATATATATATATATATATATATATATATATATATATATATATATGTGTGTGTGTGTGTGTGTGTGTGTGTGTGTGTGTGTGTGTGTGTGTGTGTGTGTGTGTGTGTGTGTGTGTGTGTGTGTGTCTGTATGTATGTATGTATGTATGTATGTAAGTATGTATAGATGTATATATGTATATATGCATATATGTATATATGCATATATGCATATATGTATATATGTATATATGTATATGTATATGTATATGTATATGTATATATATATATATATATATATATATATATATATATATATATATATATATATATATATATATACGCATACGTTTATAAATATATAAATAAAAATATACATACTCTTCCTTTGTATCTACCTATTTACCTATCTACCTACTTATCTACCTATCTATCTATCTACCTACTTACCCACCCATCTACCTACCTATTTATTTATCTATCTATAAGCGCAGTTTACAAGAAAGAAATCCTCGCTCTTATAAAGGAGCAGTTCTAAAGTCAGGTGAAAGGTCATATCCTGTGCACGCTAGACCAGGTTCCTCCTGATGTCTCGAGCCACAACTTTGTTTTCACCGCAGCAACACAGCGGAATGCTGGCGAAATTATATTCTTCTTCTCCTCCTCCTCCTCCTTCTTATTCTATATTCCCCTTCCCATTCTCTTCCTTACTCCCACGTCCATTGTGCTTCTCCCTCCCCAGTCCTTATTGTTCTCGTTTCCCCGATCCTTCTCCTTTCTTCATCCTTCTCGTTCTTCTTCATTATCTCATTCTCCCTTTGCAAGGATAACCTCCAAGGCGATCTGGAGAGTCTTGCTCGATTTGCTTTCATGGACGCCCTTTAAGAGCACCCTCGCCCTTCCACGCCCCCTTCTCTGGCACGGTCCGGACTGGGGCGGTGGACGTCCCCCCTCGCAAACATTAGCCACATCTGCGTGCGTCGCCCCGTCGACAATGGGCGCCCAAGAACGGATATTAAGCGGGAAGCGTCTTATCAATATGTACGAGTGCGAATAATCAACGTCATGCTGCGCCCATCCTCTTCAGTGCTCGCCCTTTGCCGACGTGATTTCATCGAAATTCACGCTCCCCTCTCCTATCCTCGTACCTGAAATCATGCAAAGCTAGCGGCCACAAATCGTCCACATCTCGAGTTGGTCCCGAACATGGAAATAAAATTTACACTTGAACAAACACACGCACACACACACACAAGTAAAACAAATGAGAGAGCGTTTGTGCTTATCTATACACACGCAAGGAAAATAATTCAACGCAGCCTACCCACGCGGAAAACATTCTGGCGGATTTACGTTGGCGCAATGCAAGAACGGCAGAACCTCTGTCTTAATAATATAAGCGCTCCATCTTGTCTTGCGGCTCTCGTTTGAACAAGCAACTTCAATATTGACACGTCTCCTTGCTTCCACTTCAGCGTAACTCTCAATATATGAAAACCGAATTCTTACCTCTAACTCCGTCCGCATTCTGGCACCCGAGTGGATTCTAGAAGTTGGATGCTGGATGTGGACGGTGGATGTTCATCTCTTCTCCTCTCTTCTCTTCCACTTCTTGAATTCTTTTCAATTTCCCAGCTTCTCGTTCACTCATTACTTCAAAATACTGCATGTCCGTCACCGCAGCGATCGATCAGCGCGCCATCTATCACGCCGTTCATTAATTCAATTGCACACGTAAACTTCACCCAAATGACGTTAATATGGTGATATATATGCAAACCACTATACAAGGTGCATAAACACGTGGATGACGTATTAATATTTTGGAACATTAATTATACCTCAAGGCATTTCATTAACAGGCCGCATCCTGATTACAGCTTTCACACCAATTATGTGGACTCAACGGATCAATTACCGTTAAATTTCAAATCGGTCGAAAACGCCCCGCCGATCAAGGCCTAGACACGCAAGACCAACAGCCTTCACGCCACCATCTCCCTCAGGAGGAACAAGCGCGCACATCTAATTCACTTGTTTCAAAATTGAATAATAACCATATTCAAAATAATGGCAAGAACAGAAACAATGACAATAATGATAATGAATATGACAAGCACAAGAACAAAAATATAAATCAATAATAATGATGATGATGATGATGGCGATGGCGATGATGATGATGATGATGATGATGATGATGATGATGATGATTGATGATGATTGATGATGATGATTGATGATGATGAAGTGCATGTGTATGATGTGTGATAATATATTAGAGTGCAGTGTAAATGTTGAGATGATGGATGGGGTGAGAGGAATGGTGACGAGGGAGAGGAGAGGGAGAGGAGAGGGAGAGGGGAGAGGGGAGAGAGAGGAGAGGAGAGAGGAGAGGGAGAGGGAGAAGAGGAGAGAGAGAGGAGAGGAGAGAGAGAGAGAGGAGAGGGGAGAGGGAGAGGGAGAGAGAGAGAGAGAGAGAGAGAGAGAGAGAGAGAGAGAGAGAGAGAGAGAGAGAGAGAGCAGAGAAAGAGGTGAGAGAGAGATACTAGAGAAAGAGAGAGGGGGAAAAAGGGGGAGAAGGAGAGAAAAAAAGGGGACAGCCAGAAAGAGAGCGGCCGAAAGACGAAAAGGGGGAGGAAATAAGAGTCCACGCCTCCCACCCAACTCGGTTAAACAATCAGCATAAGAAACGGGATGACTAATTGCGTTGAATTTTTCGGCGATTAATCAAAGTCACGCCGCATTGTGGAAGGAACAGCCCTGCCTCACCTCTGAAATTCTCTCTGTTCGTGTCCTTTACGCAATGTTTCTTCTTGTTCTTCTTTCTCTTCTTCTTCTTCCAGCATCCCTTGGAATCGATAAGAGACACTGGGCCCAGGATCACACGGCGCCGAGATGCCCCTACAGGAGGGCCACGGGTTGAACGTTTGTTTAAAAATTCATGTGACACGCATTATCCCCTTTCCATAATATGTAAAATAAGGATTCTACTGTATATAGTGTTCTTAGGGAAAAGAATACATATTCTCAGCGCCATGCCGTGTTTTAAAACGGTTAGATACACTGACTTTCAAATGTTTTCATAAAAACCTTAAGAAGTCTTATGAAAACCCCTTGTTAAGTAACCATCAACGACTGGCTTCTTCCACCCACCGGCACCACTGTAATACCGTATATGAATAATGCATATCTGTTCAAACATGCGAGGAAAGCTTTCAGTGTTTCCAGTTTCAAAGGCCTTGCAGTAAAATGGCAGCGAATCCATTCTTACACCTGCACCTCAGAAAGATTTGAAGCGCGTCACCCAAGCGAATTCCCGAGAGACACAAATTGCAGAGGTAGTGTTAATTTACGGTCAATTAATAACCACAAAATATCCATGCAAGCCTTCCTGGGCGGAGACGCAAAATAAAGGAGAAAAGATAAAAAACGCAAACCATCTGATATCTTTGTGTGAAATAACAATAAACTAACAACGTATTGAAACATAAGAAATTAAATAACTACGCCATTCCATACCCTTGAATGCACAGTCTATACGTATTTTACCTGCGGTACATAATAATACGAAAATATATTCTGTACCTCAACTGCAAACCAAACACGGGTGATCCCTCTCATGACCCCAGCAAATTTCTAAAAGATATAGATAAACATTCGGCCTGAAATCAGAGGCAAGAAAGGTACAATAAACACAAAATCTGTAAGTTCGCACCAATTACACCTTGGCACTAATGGTCCATTAGGCAGCCAAGGTAATATAGAGCTGCAAATGGCCTACTTCCCCTCGGGATCTGCCCTGCTACGACACGGCCTCCACAATCATTATTACCCGATACTCACACTCTGAAACATCACCCTGCCGCACTACCTCCGCTTTACCCCTGCCTCCCTTTCCCTTTTCCCCTCAGTTCACTATCTCCCCTCTTCGTTCTCCCTTCCTCGCTCCCTCATAGACGGTATGCCTATCTCTCACGAACTTCATCCGCCTCGCCTTCCCTCGCCCTTCCTAACCCATCCATGCCACGCAGAGCCAACGCGCCAGCAGAAACACAGCAGAACTCGGCGCAAACCGCGATGAATGACAGCGGCAGCGTACGCCCGCCACGAGAACGACACGGCCTGTCTCGAGGTTGCCTGGGATTCCCGGCGTCACGGAGGTCAGGAGCAACAACACTGTACACGTCGGCAAGAAGGCTGCCATCAGCGAGCCATCAGAAACGACAGGGCCACAAAGAGGGTGTTCAGGCGAGGCGACTTCGGCCGGAAGTCAGAGTGGGGTGTGGGTGGAAGGTAGGGGAGAGGAAAGGGGGGACGGAGGCGAAAAGGCAGGGGAAATCTTGAAAAGGAGGGAGGGGGAGGAGGTACAGAATCCCAACATCTCGGGCCGAAAACACGAAGACGAAATGTTGTTGTGTCCCTATGAATACATTCTTTCCTTGTGTAACTTCCGCTCCACTGCCGCTGTCCAGCAAAATAATCACTTACACAAAACGTATGGGACACAACACAAATATCTTGAGGTGGAGTGTCTCTTGAATTTGCCTTGAAGACCCTTCTTACTCGAAAATAAATAAAAGTCTCACAAATCTTTCTCATATCCCATTCACAATTCTTATCGACCATTGCCTTTCAAATATCCATTTAAATCACGAAAATAAAAGCGCAAGCCAAAATCCCACGAATAAGCGACGAGAAAAGGACAACTATTCACCAACACAACATCAAACATTTACTCTTTATACGGCCCCCAACAATCAACCTTTAAAAAAAATGAATAACCCACTGATCACTGCGCAACACACACACCCAACCTCCAAAAGTCCAAATTCCTCACCCACTGATGCACACTTAGTTCAATAACCCCCAGACCTTCCCCTGGACCCTCCCCCACCCCCGCATCTCGACCCCCTTCCTCTCCCCTTCAGTTACCGAGCAGTTGGCCTTTTGCGTCGCGGCGTACTTATCTGAGCTGAGTTACGGGGCCATCTCGCCATGCCAATATCCGTTATTATCCAGGCAACTTACTGGCCACAACTTCAGCTTAGAGTAACTGGCTTTACATTGTTTGCATTTATGTAAGTATCAAATTGCAATATAAGCATATGTACAGTAAGAGGGCGAGAGGAAGAAGGAAGGAGAGAAGAATTGGGCGGTTGGGAGAGAGGGAGGGAGAGAAGGAGGGAGGGCAAGAAGTGGAAGGGAAGGAGGGAGGAAGGTGGAAGAAAGGAGGGAGAGAGGAGGGAATAGGGAGGGAGGGGGGGGCAAGTAGAGAGGTAGAGGTAGAGGTAAAGAGAAAGAGAAAGAGAAAGAGAAAGAGAAAGAGAAAGAGAGAGAGGGAGGGGGGGGGAGAGAGAGGGAGAGAGAGAGAGGGGAGAGAGAGAGAGAGAGAGAGAGAGAGAGAGAGAGAGAGAGAGAGAGAGAGAGAGAGAGAGAGAGAGAGAGAGAGAGAGAGAGAGAGAGAGAGGGAGGGAGAGAGAGAGAGAGAGAGAGAGAGAGAGAGAGAGAGAGAGAGAGAGAGAGAGAGAGAGAGAGAGAAAGAGAGAGAGAGAGAGAGTGAGCTTACCACGCCTCTGGATTTTCTATCCACACCACTCTGAAGCCCCATATATTGAATTTGCATACTTCCGGTTCTCACTCTCAAGCCACGTTTCCAACTCTTACTCTCAATCCATATTTCTGCTCTTACTTTCAAACCATCGTCAAGTTCCTGGCGTGCCTTGCGTATCCCACCCCCCTTCAAATACGAAATTCCCGTCTATCGCACTACCATTAATTAAGGAATTATAGTTGTGAAGCTACGACTAATAATAACTGATAATTTACAATTTATAACAATACTAATAGTAATATCAATAATAATGACAATAATAATAATAATAACAATAACAGCAATAATAATAAATATAACAACAACAATAATAATAATTGTTTAATGTTGTCTGTGTTATTGTTAATGTCAATCTTAATGTCTATACTAAAGCTGAAGCACAGGTTTTCATTAATATCAATATCAAAACTAATATCAACAGAAAAATATGTGAATAGTACAACATTAAAAATAAAGGATGATTACAATAAAAACAGCACTAATGATAATGCTTACTACTACTACG
>NC_051394.1:42397536-42410614 GCF_015228065.2 Penaeus monodon
AGAGAGGGAGAGAGAGGGAGAGGGAAGGGGAGAGAAAGAGAAGAGGGAGAGGGAGAAGGGAGAGGGGGGAGGGAGTAAAAAAGAGAGAGGGGGAGGGGGGAGAGAGAGAGGGGAAAAGAGAGAGAGGGGGGGGAGGAGAGCAGGAGAGAGGGAGGAGGAAGAAGGAGAGAGAGATAAGGGGAGAGAGAGTTGGGAGGAGAGGAGAGAGAGAGAGAATGAAAGAAAAAAGAAAGAAAAATAGAGGAGAAAAAAGAAAAAAAGAAAGAAAGAAAGAAAAAAGAAAGAAAAAAAGAGGAAGAAAGAAAAAGAGGGAGAGGAGAAGAGAAAGAGAGGAGGAGAGAGAGAGAGGAAGAGAGAGAGAGAGAAGGAGAGAGAGAAAGAGAGAGAGAGAGAGGAGAGGGGAGGGGGGAGGGAGGGGGGGAGGGAGGGGGAGAGAGGAGAAAGAGAGAGAGAGGAGAGGAGAGGAGAGAGAGAGAAAGGGAAGAGAGAGGGGAGGGAGAGGGAGGGGAAGAGGAGGGGAAAAGAGGAGAGGGAGAGAAAAGGGGAAAGGGGGAGAAGAAGAGAGAGAGAGAGAAAAGAGAGAGGAGAGGGGAGAGGAGAGGGGGAAAGGAGAGGAGAGGAGAGGGGAGAAAAGAAGAGAAAAAGAAGAGAAGAGAAAAGAAGAAAGAGGAAAAAGAAGAAAGAGAAAAAAGTTAGTTAGTTAGTGTTTGTTAGTTTGTTTGTTAGTTAGTTGTTAGGAGAGAAGAGAAGAGAGAGGGGAGGAGAGAGGAGGGGAGAGAGGAGGAGGGGGCGGGGGGGGGGGGGGGGGGGAGAGAAGAGAGAGAGAGGGGAGAGGAGAGAGAGGAGAGAGAGAGAGGAGGAGAGAGGGAGAGAGGAGAGGAGAGAGAGAGAGGGAGGAGAGAGGGAAAAGGGGGGAGAGGGGGGAGGGAGGAGGGGAGAGGGAGGGGGGAGGGGGGGAGGGGGGGAGGGAGGGGGAGAGAGAGGGGAGAGAGAGAAGAGAGAGAGAGAGAGAGAGAAAGAGAGAGAGAGAGAGAGAGAGAGAGCGAGAGAGAGAGAGGGAAGAGGAGAGAGGGAGAGAGGGGAGGGGGGGGAGGGAGGGGGGGGGAGGGAGGGAGGGAGGGAGGGGGGGGAGGAGAGAGAGAGGGAGAGAGAGAGAGAGAGAGAGAGAGAGAGAGAGAAGAGAGAGAGAGAAGAGAAAGAGAGAAAAGAAAGAGAGGAGAGAGAGAGAGAGAGATGAGGGGGAGAGAGAGAGAGAGGGGGGAGAAAGGGGAGAGAGAGATTGGGGTATGGGCGTGCAAGCCTGCGCGTGCGCCCACATACATGATTGTGTGCACATGCATACCACTTTAACCTATCCGTAGCTAACGTCAACCAACACCAACTAACTGCCCCGGCCACACGAACGCCTGAGCCTTGCAAAACCCAGAAGCAAGATATATCAGGATCTATCAGAGGAGCCCAAAAAGGTTAAAAGAAGTTTATTAGCAATATCTCCTCCCAAAGGAAATTTTAGGTTTTAAGCATGAAACTAGCAACGGCCTATCGCGTCCCCTTTCACCCCGGCTTATGAGACGATTCGGGGGATCGGCAAAAACCCCCCGATGTCAAGCACCAGACCATGCAGGCTCTGAAGAAAGAGAGAAAAAACGCGAAATAGAGAGAGAGAGGGAATGGGAAAGGGAGGGGAGCAGGGACAAGGACTGGGAAAGGATAGGGAGAGAGGAACAAGAGACAAGAAGAGGAAAAGGAAGAGGGAGAAATAGAGGAAAGGGAAAAGCAAGGAGAAAAAGGAAAATAATAAAAAATGGGAAAAAAAAAAAAAAAAAAAAAAAAAAAAAAAAAAAAAAAAAAAAAAAAAAAACAAAAAAAACACAAAGACAGCCACGGACTCCAAACATCCAAACGGGAATGCGAAGCGAGAACGAAATCCCAACCATGGTTTTCGTTCCCCTAGAAACCCGACTTTAGAAAGAAGGGGATTTGCTTCCCATCTTTTTCTTTTTTAAAGGGTATAAAAAAAAAAAAATAATAATAATAACAATGATCATGATAATGACGATGGCAATGACGACGACGGCGATAATGATGGTGACGACTCAAGAATACCAAGAACACCTCTTTGCCTGGGGGAAAAAAATCTAACTATTCATGTCCTTTTACAATTTCCCACGTAACCGTTCTTAAAAGACGAGGCAAAATTTTCATTACCGAAAGTCAAAATTCGAAAATTACTTGATCTGCAAAAGGATATTTTGTATGTCATAAGACCAGAGGGAGAACAAAAAAAGACAATAATTTTGCCATTTAACCATGAAAGTCTCAATTATTTCCAGCCTAATAAATCCACTGCATAACCGTATTTGATTAAATATTTCGAAGTTCAGCCTGAATGTGAAGGCTTCAATCTAAATCTGCATACGTACTTTGAAATTCAGATTTCAAATGGAATTTCACAGGGTGAAATTTAAAAACAAATTTTCTTTCCCATACTAAGGTTTTATGATTGGGAGGCTAAAAAATCCTTTTTCAAGATGTCAATGAGAAATATCCCATTTTAATTTTAGCCCCAAAAATTTCAAGTATGGTACCTCGTATTCCCAAAAACGAGAGTTAGAGAGAAAGGTTGGATAGCAAAATCCTCAAATGCTTTTCTTTTAAAATGGATATTCACCTTGACAGCTGTGTTACTGCGTAAGAGAGAAAGGGGAGGGAGAGGGAGAGAGGGGGGAGGGGGGGAGGGAGGGGGAGGGAGGGAGGGGGGAGGGGGGGAGAGAGAGAGAGAGCGGAGAGGAGAGGAGAGAGAGAAAGGGGAGAGCGAGAGAGAGAGAGAGAGAGAGAGAGAGAGAGAGAGGAGAGAGAGAGAAGAGAAGGAGGAGGAGAGAGAGAGAGAGAGAGAGGAGAGGAAGAGAAGGGGGGAAGAGAGAGAGAAGGAAAAGAGGAGAGGAGAGGGGAGAGAGGAGGAGGGGAAGGGAGGGGTGAGGGAGGGGGAGAGGAGATGAAAAGGAGAGAGAGTGGAGAGAGAGAGAGAGAGAGGAGAGGGAGGGGAGAGAGAAGAGAGAGAGAGAGAGAAGAAAAGAGGGGAAAGAGAGGGGAAGAGAGAGAAAAAGGGGAGGAGAGAGAGGAGAGAGAGGAAGGAAGGAGAGGAGAGGAGGAGGAGAGGAGAGAGAGGAGAGGAGAGAGAGGAGAGGAGAGCGAGGAGAGGAGAGGAGAGAGAGGAGAGGGGGAGGGAGAGAGAGGGAAGAGAACGATAAAAATATATAGAGAGAAAGAGACAGAGAAAAGTAAATGGAAAGGAAACGAGAAAGCCAAAGAGAAAGGGAAAGAGGAAAAGAGAATGAGAAAGATATACAGAGAAGGAGGAGAAAGAGACGCAGAAAGACAAAGAAAAAAATAGTAAGGGAAAGAGAAACCGAACAATCACCAAGAACGCCTGTCCAACAAGCAATCGAAGGCTGTAACAATGACAGTAACGTGGCAGAGCAGTGCGTTCCATCCACCGTGGCAGCCTGACGCCTTCTCAAATAAAGTTTGATTTTCCGCAATCTACAATGGAGGCAAGGAATTTTCGTCATGAAGTGAAACGAAATAAACTTTAATCTCGTAATATATACAACAGAATCAACTAAACATGGCAATAAATACCCGTTTTCAAATACCGTTGAAAAATGTACAAAATCCCTGAAGTTGCGTTATCCAACTTTGAATTTTGATCTCGGGGAAAAAACGAGGGAAAAATCCGATTCTTTACAAACCAGTGAAAATTATATGCTGTAACACTCATCAAAAAACATTTTTTTCTTCTGAAGTTTCTACACCTCATATATGAAAAATAAAAAGCATAAAAACAAGGCACACAATTAAACCGGTGGGGAACGGAATTTGTAATTCAGATTCCTTTATTTAGATAAATATACTACCAAAGGCCATTACCATTATCATTGATTTCACTCAAAACCATTCTCGTTATCATCATTACCCTTGAGCACGTTAGAATGATAATGAAATATGAGTGAAATATAGAAAGAAAGAATTACAGAATACCTATACCATTTAGATACATTTCCTTTACCGGAATTTGCATACTGCAATAACAGGGCAGATCCGAATCACTACTAGAATTACATCAGTACCATCAGATGAATCAGTAATTAACGCACACAAAAATGTACGAGTAGCTGCGAGTACTTTGCTGAAACTACTAATATCAATAATAATACGATGATGATATGATGATCTCAATAGTAATAATTATTATTGGTGGAAATACCACAGCCATTACCGCTAATGAACAATTACATAAACAAATAAAAGGCTGTGCAAGCAGCATATTGGAGATCAAGTGCAATTCCAGCGCCAGGGCGGATCGCTTTCAGGCGCTCCCCGTCGGTGCTATTAGCGCTAGCGAGCCGCGCACGAGTCTGGCTGGCGGGGCTGCGCATCTTGCAGATCCATTAGCGAGGCCGCGAGGCCGCGAGCGAGACCCGAGCCCGTGACGCCTCGCTCCGTCTCCCGAGGCCGCACGTTGCGCCTCCTCACGTCCACGTTCTCTGCCTTCCTCATTCCCTCACTCCCCTCGTCTTGCCGGCTCCGCTTCCCTCGTTTTGCTCTTGTGACCTCCCTTCGGGCTGACCTCCCTTTCGACTCACCCCCCTGCGTCTCGCTTCATCAGTATTACTCGTCTCCCCTGCCTTGCCTCTCTTTCATCTTTTATTCCTGCGCCTTGCCCCCTCGATATCTTGTCTCTTTGCCCCCCCCGTCTTATCTTCCCGTCTTCCTACATCCGTTTCTTAGCGTTCCGCCTCCCTACTTCTGTCCCTCAATGTTTTATCTCCGTAGGTCTCGCCTCCATAGAATCGGTTCCTCATGTTTCGCCACTAGGCCTGCATTCCCACGCCTCTTCCTACATCTTCTCCCCACTTCTTATCTCCTCTAGTCTCTCCCATATGTCTCGATTCCAATATCTCGCCTTTTTAAACTTCCAACGCCTCATTCTTAGTGTCCTCGCGTCGCGTTACATGTCACAGATCCCCATGACTCGTCTCCCTATATCTCGGGTCTCCATGTTTCGTCCCTATGTCTTGGCTCCCCATGACTCGTCTCCCTATGTCTCAGCTCCGTTTGCCTTGGGTCTTCACGTCTCGTTTTCTTTGCCTCGTTTTCGTATGCCTCTGGTCTCTATGTCTTTAATCCCTACATATCGACTCTCCATGTCTCATCTTCTTGTCATGGCTCCCCGCATCTCACCTCCTTATGTCTCGCCTCCCTATAGCCCGTCTCCCTATGCCTCGTCCCCTAAGCTTCTTCCGTCTCGCCCCCCCACCCTTTCCTCCCAGACGCAGACACAAATCTCGTTCTCCCGCGCCTTGCCTTCCCTCGCCTCGTCGCCCTCGCCCACACTCCTCTCTCAGTTCCTCTCTCCTCCTGTCTCTCCCCTCTCCTTGCTCAGGGGATTAATTCTGCCATAAATCCTCATAAATGGCAAAATATCATCGAAAACGACCGGTCGGAATGCTTTCCCTGAAAGCGATAGGAAATATTACTAAAGCCTCAACTTTTAATAACACTGGACCCGAGGAGAGCTGCAACGGCAGGAGAGTCCATGAGCATTGCAGAACCTCAAGCTCGTTAGACAGCATGACGCCGGGTCCATTTGTCCTGATCATTCTGGCAATAACATTAGTTGTAATCGCGACGACATGAGCACATAGGCGTCGAGAGCAGGCAGCCGGGGGCGTTTGTGTGTAAATTTTGGCTTAAGACAGTTGTAAGACGCCGGCTTAGGAAACAGGCAGGAGGGAAAAGAGACACACTACCCCGAGTTGGAGACTAAGAGGAATGGAGATTAGATATCATGCTGGTGAATAACATACGTACGTGTGTGTATTATGTGTTTGTTTATTTGGTATGTGTGTGTGGGGGGTGGAGTCTATACATATTACAGACATAAATAAGCCATATACTTACCTACTTATAAATACATACATGAATATATTATACTATACATATATATAAACATACACACATAAATACGTACGAACATAAATACTAAAATATACATACAAACATACATACATTCAACAGATATACATACAAACATATATATATATATATAAATACAAACATACATACATACAAAAATACATACACATATACAATAAAATACCGTTTTCTGATTGTGCATAGATCCCTAAGATACCACTGGCAATTTATTCATTCATTACGAAAAACGAAAAAAACAAAATCCTGGGAACAAATGTGCCACGCCAGCCTCGCCTGAGCCCCCGGCGCAAGCACTTACAACTCTTGGCTGGTCTGCACCCAAATTATACAGCCAAACTGGCACCAGTCCTCCCTGATACAGTATACAAATCGACGTCATCCACAAGCCGAGCTAGGAATGGATCTCGAGCTAATTAAATTAATTAAACAAAATCTAGGTCCCAGCGTCATTTCAGTATGCTCAGCTTGCTATCTCGCCAACCATTCCCGGCCCCAAAGCAATTAAAGTTTTTGTTGCATCTTGTCTCGGCACGGCCCTCCACACTCCCTTACGAATTTGTTTATTTCCTTCTCGGAGATGGAAGAAGAAAAAATCCGAGACATCGAAATGCTACTGGTTATTCCCACCGCCTCGCCGTAAGGCTGGAATCATTTAAAACGCTTAAATGCTCACCTATAATTCCCTATTCCTTGTTGCTGCTAGCTACTTTCGTTCCTAATCCTACAGTAGCCAGGCTGTGATGACACTCATCCTACCGCCTTTCGCACTTGCAACAAATTTTCAATTTCTTGTTTCCAATTACCTTTTCCTCGCAGCCTCGCTCGAAGCCGTCTGAAACTGTTATATTGTAAAAGTTTGGTTTCCGGAATTCTTCCTGAGGGAACCTTTACCACACTTACATGAATGCAGCGACCGTATCCACACGCAGACACAGACACAGACACACGCATAAAATTGATGCGACAATAAATTCCCTATTTCCCTCCCAGCGTAATGCTCTTTCCCCTCCTTCCTTTTCTCCCTCTCTGTGGTTATTCCTCCTCTTCGCTTCCTCCATCACGTTCCCTATGCTCCGCCCCCACACTCCAACACACTCCCCTCTTGCGTCTAACCGAGTGTTCTCTTCCCCTCACTTTTTCCAATGTCTTCCCTCATTTCACACCTCCGAAAACGTTTCTTTCCCGCATCTAAAGGTCCATCTCTGTCCCCTCATTTTTCCCCTCCTCACGCCCTCGATCACGTCCCTCGCACTCCCATCCCCTTGCTTGCTGGACATGACAAGAGGCAAGACAGCTGTTGACGATCTGTCCTCATTAGCTCAGCCACCGTGCTCGGGGGTCTTTAAATGGCCGAGAGCAGCGTGAAAAAGGTGTTGCAGCAAGCGTCAGTCCGAAAGGGTCCCCGCTCGTCCTATCTTGGCCGACTTGGCCCCTGCCCGACACCTGCTCCGAGCCTTCCGTTTCGCCTCCGCCCCGCATCATCGGCATCGCGGGATTTCCTTCTTTGTTTCCTCTTTCTCTTCAACAGTCTGACAGCAATAATATTTTTCCCCTATTTCACGTCCCTCGCCACTTCCACGGTGATCAGGTGCGGCGGGCGGCTGAATGGATGGGCGGACGATGGGCGTGCGGTCTGGCGGGCGGGAGCATTAGAGTGCACATCCTGATCAATACCAGATATCACGCCTGGGAGTAATAGTGGAGTTACGCCGCCTCGGAAATCTCTATACATTCTTTATACATTTGACGCTCTTCACACAGTCTGCCATTAACGTAGAGAGGTCAAATGTAAACCTTTCATAGCAGACGTCATTTCGTTTCTTCGCGAGGGCTTTATAGAGGAAAAAAAATCAGCACTCCATCACACCAGTCCCATGAAGAGGGTTTTTATTACCATATTAATGCCTCCCCATGGGAATTTTACAATCTTAATCATTGGTGGCGGGAATGATTACTCGCCCAATAAGGCTCTCTTCGGGGCAGCTCATCGGCATTTCTTTCCCTGCGAGTGATCCCCAAATCCAAACGCAATTTCCGAACGCTATATCCTCTGAGGTTCCTTTTACGACCATGCGACTGAAGTATTATCTGCCATCAGCCACTAACTTTGGCAAAGTTGGGACAAAAAAATGGTATCAAGACGTTGCTTTTCTTGAGAAAATTACTTACTCATAAGGTACATAAGGTCTCATGAAAAATGTCATGGTTACTTCAAGACCAAAACTACTACCAAGTTAAGAGATTTAGAGATCATTTCACGAAAGCAAGAACCCCGATACAAAAAGAACACGTCGTATTACCCAGCTTAGTGTGCGTCGCGCCTGTAGCTATCTGCTCCGCGAAGCCAAGCCCGCCTCCGTTTCCTCGAGTCTGCTTTCGAGGAGCTTTCCAATCACATGTGCTAAGTTCCCCGGTTTGCATTATCACAAACGAATAAACGACCAAATGGAAATAATTACCATCTGTTACATATCGTATTAGTTTTTATTTTTTAATCACATCCAAGTTTCAAAGTCTTATAAAGTCGGCTGTCTCCAACACGATGATTAACGACGAAAACTAGAAGGGAAAAAAGGTTCCAGCCAAGCACATTCGCCACACATGCTGCTTCTGCTCTACGGGTTGCGGAGGGGGATAGAGGGGGGGGGGGAGAAGGGGAAGCGCGATATTCAGAAAGCAAGTGCCCGTCCCTCTCGCCTTCTCGCCCCTTTCTCCTCCTTCCTCCGCCCGCAGAGCACAGGCAGAATGTGTGGTGTGGAGGGGAGAGGGTGGGCACGGCATTCACAGTGCGACGTTCAAAGCGTTGCTCTCTCAAAAATCAACAGCCCATCAGGATTACTGATTTACCAATATCATGAGTGTAGGCAAAACCCCCCTTCGCGAGCCTTCGTCTTAACCTAGTTACGATCCTCAATCTTTCACTCGCTTCGTCCTCTCATCCCGGCTCGGATCTCAGCCTGGCGGCGGCGGCGCTCGAACCACCCCGCCATTTTTCCCTCGACGCGTCTTTTGCATCTCTGCTTGCCGCTTTTTGAAGCCAAGCCAAAAGCGCATGAAAAAAAATGCTTGTTTACGGAGTGCATTAAATACGACAGCATTCCCCATCACGCTACTGAAGCGCCGAAGCTGTAGGTAGCCCCAGGTAGCCCTTCGCTTGAAAATGAAGAGCGCCGCCCTACATAGCACTTTTGTAATCGCATTAGCCAAACAAACACTGACTTGATGACTGAGTTTTACATGTAAATTCTCATTCCTGCTCTAGTTACATATTCCTCTTTCCATTACCTATGCTGAATGGAAGCCCAATTGGTATTTTGTTCGCTGATTTTGCAGTAAAGCTGATGTCTCCTCGTTGGGGCCCTGTGTATTTGGGAGTTCTCTACCCAAATAATTTAAATATTCAATATGTAAATGAATGATAACATCATGAATTTATATTACATGATGGCCCATTACTGGAACATCGGTGATTACCGGCGTGAAAATCAAGAACAGACATCACTCACTGATTTATATAAATAGCATTAGCCTGTGCGTTCGTTTCACGAATCACTTTCCTTTGGTAAGCAGACCCTCCAAATTATAAATCCGACGACATCTGCTTTAAATAACCGCATTTTCACACGCACCAGTGGAATAAAGCGTGCCAAGAAATCTGCTTCAGAATCTCCGCACTGACGACGAATAACTGTCTGGAGCGGAAGGGCCGCGAGTCCGTCACTCGTGTATGTGTATGTGCCGTCCCGCAACCGGGAAGGAAATATGTATAGCTCTTGCAACTGCTCCGAATGAGAGAGAGAGAAAGGAAAATGCACGTCGCAAGAAAGGCGGAAACTTGACAGTAACACAGTAACGGGCTTCCGCGGAATGATGTAAATCCGTTGTTGAAATGGTAGAGCAGTCATTCGGAATTCTGAAACTGTATAACGCCTCAGTGCAAGAACCAACTTTGGGTGCAATATTTCGCGAGGAAACGCTCTCTCTGGGGGTGAGAGATTGCGCGGTTCCCGAATTCAGAATAAATCGTAGAGAGGGGAAGGTAAACGGCCAGAAGAAAGGAGTACGAATCGCCGGCACACGGGGTGGAGGAGGAAGAGGAGAACCAGAAAAGACAATGGCTAAACGAGGCCCGGGAGAAGCAAGAGAAGGAAAAGCTAGATAAACAAGTAGACGCGCGAGTAGACGACGCCGGCGCCGCGCGAGGGAGGAGGAGGAGGAGGAGGCCCTTCCGAAAATCCAATGAATGCGAGGAGTGGCGAAGACCCGGATCAGCCTGGATTCTAACCCGCGTCATCTATTTCAATCACTCCGGATTACCTCTCCGACGTCGACATTATTTACAGATTCGCATTAGAAGAAAAATAGAGCCTTTCAATTCAAATCGTGTAATCAGCGTCGTCTTCTTGCCTCAGGGCCATACATTACGCCTCGCTCGAAGGATCGTCCGTATCGCTTCTCTCTGCCTTGCGCCTCCTCCCTTCCCTTCAACCACTTCTGAAGACGATGGGCCGGCTGGTTACTGAGGGGGGGCGGGCAGGCGGGCGACTACTGATTAAATGGCGGGATAAATGCTATTGAGGACTGCAAGTGCAGGGACGGAGGGGACGTACATCGGACGACAGAAACCTTTTACGATGAAGACAAAAGCGGGGCAGACGGTCGGGCTGACCCTCTGCTGGTGTCACTAAAAGATCGTGTCAGTCAATCTCTCTGGTAACATGATTCATTGCGCAATTCTGCCCCCCGCACCAGCCGTTTTTTTTTTCCCCTTACACCCCACCTCATCTCCCATTACCGATAGGACTTAAAACTATTTCCTAGCAAAACCCGGGGCCCCCTTAGAAATTTTTAACTACCCCCCCCTCCCCCCGCTGCACAACGCTGTCTATTTCCGTGGCCGAAGGGCGTGTCCGAGGAACAGCTTCGTGCAAAAGAAAACATCCCGACCCCGGCCCGAGACGGAGGAGGCGCACCGTCGTAGAAAAAGGTTCTTTAACCTCAGGTCAATACGGGCGCGATGAGGGCTGATGTCCCGGGGCCTCGGCAGTCCTCCGGGCAGCGAAAGCCATTCCAGCACAAACAAAGGGGCCATTAAATGTATTACGGGGGACCCCCTTTGAAAGACAACCTCACGGGCCATTCTTTTTTTTACCACGATCATTATTTTCTACCTTGTATATTCCTCTAATCAAACGCTCTGATTCCAGCGCGTTACTTCGTTCCTATTCCGAGCCAAATGTCAGTGCTGCCAAAGTCCCCTTCCGAAGTCAGAAATCAAAGGTGACGACGTCCTCAGTTACACAACTTAAAAATCGGATCGAAATCGAGGCGCATTTGGCTATGCATTGGCACGTCAGACCCACCAATCCCTCGTCCCTTCCCTTTTTTTGACACATAACTGGCTCCCCAAATTAAAACGCCTCGGGCCTTTTTGGTTCTTTGGTCCGTGCAGGGGGCGCCGTCCCTTTGCCTGGGCTGGGTTACCACGGTCTCTGGAATACCCCCTTTTACCTGCAAACGCGGACCGATTTTTTCTATTCCCACATTTTTCTACGCATTACCATATAAAAGAATTCCCATTTTCATCCCGTCATCGTTGTCTCCACCATCAACGCGTCGCCCTTCATCTCTTTATTATTGTGTCAACATTCACCCCAATATTATTACGTCAGCTTTCTTCCCTTCATCTGTATTTCAATTTTCTCCCCTTCACTGCCGTACCATCACTCTTCGCCTGCAACACCAGACCGGCAATCCCCCTTGTGTTTCCGCATTAGTATTTATTTCTCTATCGCCCTCCTCTGTAGCTAAACGTTTTTGTTTTCGTTATATGCTGCTTACCCCCCAAAACCCTTCCCCCCCTATCTCCCCCCCGCCCCACTATGCAGCGTTTTTTCCCCACACAGCCTATCACTGCTCTCGCCCACACACTCGTCGCATCTCCCTTTGTCCAGCCCAACAAAAACACAGCCTCTAGCTCATTTCCTCTTCTTTTCTCTGTCTCTGTCTCTATCTCTGTCTTTCTTTCTCTCTCTCTCTCTCTCTCTCTCTTCCTCTCTCTCTCTCTCTCTCTCTCTCTCTCTCCTCTTCTCTCCTCTCTCTCTCTCCTTTATTTTTTTTTTTCTCTTTGTACAACTGTATTATTATTGGTGTTGTAGTTATTGTTCTTTCTCTCTCCTCTCTCTCACTTCTCTCTCTCTTCTCCTTCTCTGTCTTTTCTCTCTCTCTCTCTCTCTCTCTCTCTCTCTCTCTCTCTCTCCTTCTCCCTTCTCTCTTTCCCTCTCTCCTTTTCCCTTCTCTCTCTCTTCTTTTTCTTCTCTCCTCTCTTCCCCTCCCTCTCTCTCCTCTCTCCTCCTCTCCTCCTCTCCCTCTCCCTCTCTCTCTCCTTTTTCCTCTCCTCCTTCTCCCTCTCTCTCTCCCTCTCTTCTCTCTCCCTTCTCTCTCCTTTTCGCTCCTTTTCCCCCTCTTCTCTCTCCTCTCTCTCCTCTTCCCCCTCTCACTTTTCTCTCTCTTCTCTCTCTCTCTCCTCCCCTCCCTCTCCTCTCCTTTCTCTCTCTTCTTCCTTCTCTCTCCTCTCCCTTCTCTCTCCTCTCCTTTCTCTCTCCCCTTCCTCCTCTCTCTCTCCTCTCAAATTTTTTCTCTTCTCTCCTTCTCTCTTCCTCTTCTCTCTCTTCCTTCTCTCTCTCTCTCACTTCTCTCTCTCTCTCCTTCTCCTCACTATCTCCCTCTTCTTCTCCCTCTCTCTCTCCCCTTTCCGTCCCCTTCCTCTCTCTCTCACTTTCCCTCTCTCTCTCCTTCTCCTCCTTTTTTCTCCTCTCCTTCTTCCCCTTTTCTCTCTCTCTCTCTCTCTCTCTCTCTCTCTCTCTTCTCTCCTCCTCCCCCTCCTTCTCTCTCCTTTTTCTCTCTCTTTTTCTCTCCTCTCTCTCCTCTCTCTCTTCTCCTTTTCTCTCCCCTCTCCTTTTCTCCTTTTTCTCTCTCTCTCTCTCTCCTTTTCCTTCTCTTTCCCTTTTCTCTCTCTCCTTTTCTCCTTTCTCTCCTCCTTTCCTCCTTTTCTCTCTCTCACTTCCCTTTCCCCCCT
>NC_051394.1:42410714-42420714 GCF_015228065.2 Penaeus monodon
CCCTCTCTCCTTTTAATTTTCTTTCCTCCCCTTCCTCCTCTCTCTTTCCTTCAAGCCTCTCTTTCTCTTTCGTCTTTTCCCCTTTCTCTATTCTCGCCTATCTCGCCTTTTTTTCTCCTTCTCTATTTTTCTCCCTTCCTTCCTCCTAATCCTGAACAACCTCCCTCGCCAACCTCCTCTGCTTCCCCCCTCTACTGGCCTCCCCTCCTCCTTCTCCACCCCCATCTGGCTCCCCTCTTGGTTCCTTCTCCTCCCCCTCCTCCCCCCTCGCCTTGGGATCCACCAGGCCAATAATCATCATGCTTCAATGACCCGCAATATTTTTTTCTTCCTTTTTTTCCTATATAAATTTCGTGCAGGAAGAAACTCGCGTGACGGCGTTTATCGGGGCCAGCAGCGTTAAGAGCAAGTTAAGAGCGACGGTCTCGGCAAAGTTCACATGTAAAGTTAAGGTCAGATATAAAGTTGTGCGGCTTAATAAACGGGTGTCGTCTGCAAAGGGGGTGGGGGTGGAGGGAGGGTGCAGGGGGGGAGGGGGAAGGGAGAAGGACCTTTACCCCAGGCTCAGGAGGAACGCCGGGGTCAAAGAAGATGAGGGGGAGTGTGTGTGTGTGTGTGTGTGTGTGTGTGTGTGTTGTGTGTGTGTGTGTGTGTGTGTGTGTGTGTGTGTGTGTGTGTGTGTGTGGGGAGTGTGTGTGTGTGTGTGTGTGTGTGTGTGTGGTGTGTGTGTGTTGTGTGTGTGTGTGTGTGTGTGTGTGTGTGTGTGTGTGTGTGGTGGTGTACGTGGGTTGGGGGAAGGGAAAAGAGAGGGAGAGGGAGAGGGAGAGGGACAGAGAGAGAGAGAGAGAGAGAGAGGAGAGAGAGAGAGAGAGAGAGGAGAGAGAGAGAGAGAGAGAGAGAAAAGAGAGAGAGGAGAGAGAGAGAGAGGGAGAGAGAGAGAGAGAGGGAGAGAGAGAGAGAGGAGAGAGAGAGGAGAGAGAGAGAGAGGAGAGAGAGAGAGAGAGGAGAGAGAGAGAGAGAGAGAGAGAGAGAGAGAGAGAGAGAGAGAGAGAGAGAGAGAGAGAGAGAGGAGAGAGAAAGAACAATAACTACAACACCAATAATAATACAGGTGTACGAAGAGAGAAAAATAAAAAAAGAAACACTAGCTCGGAGAAAAGGAAAGGGGGAGAGAGCAACGTCATCAACTGCAATGGTTGGATATTTCTTCTGGAGTCAAGGAGGGAAAATAAGAAAAAAACAAAGGCGACACAGAAAAATGAAGTGAACGTGAAAATAGGTAAAAAAAAATAAATCGAAATAGAGAAAAAAAAAATAATCAAATCGCACAAATAAATAAAATGGAACGAAGGCGTACAAGGAAGGGTAAGAAAAGGCAAGAAATGGGAAAAAAAACATACGAAATACCCAACCGAAAGCATTAAAGCCAAGAAGCGACAAGGAGAAAGGAACACAGCGGCAACGACGATGTTTGGACATTTACTTCCAGGACGGAAAAAATATATAAGGTTAAAATGTATGAATATATATACATAAGGTATCTGTACGTGCGTGCGTGTGCGTGTGCGTTTGCGTGAAGTACAGACTATACCCTCCTATTTTTCTTCATCCCTTTCCTCACGTTAACATCACTGATATCGTAATTAATGGACTTGAAAATTAGATAATATATAAGGAGAATATATTTCGTATTTCCAGTTTCTGACAACGATATGCATTTTCTATTTAACAATTTACGTATTCTAAAAGGCACCGATTTCACTTGAATGCTGGTTCGTTCGGACACACACACACACACACACACACACACACACACACACACACACACACACACACACACACACACACACACACACACACACACACACACACACACACACAAACAAAAAAAAAAAAAAAAAAAAAAAAAAAAAAAAAAAAAAAAAAAAAAAAAAACCATCAGTTAAACCTTCGCTGAGAGTTGAAGGTGTAAGTCCCACGTGTGGGTTCGGGGAAAGGAAAGTGTATACGCGAACCTTCCATTAATTGCTTGCAGGCGTGAACAGTAATTAGATGCTTTTATTTGCCTTCCTTTGTTGTTCCAGCCATCATCCTTGTTGTATTACTGCCATAATGATTATTATTATGGTTACAGAGCACGTCGAACTCACAATATCGAGCAAATTTACTGAGCACTTATAGAACTCCCAGGTTTCCTTTCGCTGAGAAAAAGCGTGGCTTATTAATGATAGTCTTATCAAATGTGAGCATAGCACGAGAGAAAGAACTGGAAAAATGTATAGCAACATTCACTGCATTTATATTTTTAAATCTTTATAAAAAAGCATAATGATTATCATGATTATCAACCAGGCATCTTCCGCATTTAGCTCGTCTTCAATAACATACATTCAGAGGACTTCTTGGTCAGTATTTATAAATGGCACATTTTCATAACACTGCCATTATAACCCAGATGTTTTTGGTAATAAAATATTGAGTTCAATAAAGAAGGAAAAGAAAAGATGACTATCGTCTCTCTGTTGAAAAATCAATTCTAATGAACAGGAAAAAACATGAAGTGAGGATCGAGGAGCTTCTCACCGGCGACCCAGAAGTTGTGCAAAGATTGCACTTTGGTTATTATTAACATGAAACCCATCTTACTACCCTTAATCTTGAATTCGCAGAGGGCAATTTCACAGGGTATTACACGAAAAGAAAAGCTGTCGATATTTATCTACACCTTGAAATTGGTTACCTTCTACAAAGTTATACAAAATCTTCATTCACAGAATATGCAATGCTGGTAGGTGCCAAACACTACCGCTAGCTGGTTACTTTCAGCCAATTACCATTTTCCTGCTGCTCAAGTCTGCAGAACCATTATCATATTCATAAAAAAATCTGATTAATAAACTGCAATTTACATTCACCCAAGGGCAAGATATCGCAAAAACAAGCAATCCAAAATATTCATCAGCAACCCGGCAGAAAGAACACTTCGTACAAACTTATGAAAATATTTTACGTCTGCCAACAATACAATCCAAATGAATATAATCTACATAGCAACCATAATCGGAAATTAATAAACAACATTCCCACAAAGGAAGTCATATGGCGGAGTGCAAGGGAGGGCTAAGCCTCTCCTTCTGTCCCCTCGTTCCTGTCCCCTCGCCTTGTACTCTCAAGGTCCTAAAGAGATGACTGAGAGATCATGGTCAAATATGTGAGCCACTTAACTTCCCCGGCTCCTGTTGACCACGTGAGCTGCCTAGACTAATGCAATTCCAATAATAACTAGAATAAACCTCGGGTGTTGGAAGGGTTCCACTGCGGAAAGTTGCGAGGGGAGCTATAAATTGGTTACGTCTTACGCTCGCTTCCCCTTTCCCCTTTCATATACTCTGCGACTGTTCCTCTTCCTTTTCTGTATCCATTTTCGCTTCCCCCTCTCGTTTTCTCCGTCTGTATCTATTATCTCTGACCTTTTCTCTTTCCTGTCGATCGGTCTCTCCACTTTCTATTTGCTCTGTCCCTCTCCTCTCTCTCTCTTTTTTTTCTTCTTCCTTCTCTCTTTTTTTCTCTCTCTCCTTCTTCCCTCTCCGTCTTCCTCCCTCTCCCGCCTTCTTTTTTTGTCTCTCACCTTCCTCGCTCTGCGTCTCCATCTCTCTTTCTCCTTTCTTTCTTCGTCTCTCTCTCGTCGCCTCTTCATCTCATAGTTCTCTTCCTCCGCCTCTACCTCCCTCCCTACCTCCCTCCCTCCTCTCTCTCCCTCCCTCCCGACTCTCTTCCCCTACCAAACCCTCCTTCCCTCTCCCTCTTCCTTCCTCCGGGTTATTCAACGGCTCAGATCTAAAGAGCCGTTGAATCGTAAATGAGAAATCATATCTACACTCATTAATCAACTCTGTGCAAATCCCTGAAAACTTCTCTGCATGTTCCAATTACCTGTTTGAATGAGGCTCCAGCAATGACCGGTGTCAACATAGATCCTGGCACGAACCAGGAAGCTCACATACAGTATACGTATATGCACACACACACACACACACACACACACACATACACACACACACGAAGGGAAGAGCAAGAAAACACACGAATAACCCGATGGCTTTTTCGTTACACTGAAAAAGGAATGAATCGAAAAGCCCTTCGGCATAACCGTGCGCAATAAACATAGTATTTTCATGATGATGATGACGATGATGATGATGATGATGATGATGATGATGATGATGATGATGATGATGATGATGTGATGATGATGATATGATGATGATGATAATGATGATGATAATGATGATGATAATAATATTAATAATAATATTAATAATAATAATAATAATAATAATAATAATAATAATAATAATAACGATAACAATAACAATAACAATAACAATAATAATAATAATAATAATAATAATAATATTAATAACAATAATACCAATAGCCACACTACAAAATCAACAGACAATAGGCATAAAAAGCGAGAGTTCACGTGCAAAGACTAACGGCCAATTCCCATTCCCAAAGCGGACGCGCCACCGCTTGAACGCGATCCTATCATTATCACTCCGAATAACCCGACTCATTTAAAACCTTTGAGGCAGCCAGCAAAGCGAGGGCCCGGGCTCGCGCAGGGCCGGAATCATCATAAGCCAGCATACACTACGAAGCGGGAAAAAAAAAGAAGAAAAAAAAAATCTATTACCGCGACTAAATACGGCGGAACCGTTCAGCGCGCCCATGATCCCGTATCATTAATACAGGGCCCGTGTGTCACATCGATCGCTCGACAAATGACTAACTCTGCGTACAAACGACACTCGGCCGAAGAGGCTTGCATTATTGATGCAGGTTAAAGGCGACGACGTAACAACCTCGTTGATGACAACACCTCCAGGACTTTCTGGGGCTTTCTCCGAATGAATACCAGCCTCCTCTTCTACCATCTGCACCTCTGGGAACCGATGGATACCAAACTCCTTTTGTGCCATTTCCATCTTAGGCAAATACCAAGTTTCTCCTGTAATACATGCATCACTGACTACCGGCAAATACGAAACGCCTCGTGAATCATCTGCATCACATGACTACCGACAGACACCAAATACCTCCCTGTGCTATATGCATCACGAGGACAAAGCAAACACTATGCGCAAGGACTTTTTTTTTGCGATTCACTCATTTATTTACTTATTTATTCATTTATCCATGCACGTGCGTGAGTCTGTGTGTGTGTGTGTGTGTGTGTGTGTGTGTGTGTGTGTGTGTGTGTGTGTGTGTGTGTGTGTGTGTGTGTGTGTGTGTGTGTGTGTGTGTGTGTGTGTGTTTCTGTGTGTGTGGGGTGTCTGTGTATGTGTGTGTGTGTGTGTGTGTGTGTGTGTGTGTGGTGTGTGTGTGTGTGTGTGTGTGTGTGTGTGCGTGCGTGTGTGTATGTGCGTATGTGTGTATGCGTGTGTGCGTGCATGTGAGAGAAAGAAGAGATTGGGTGAATGAGAAGTCGAGCAAACGAGAGAGAGAGAGAGAGAGAGAGAGAGAGAGAGAGAGGAGAGAGAGAGAGAGAGAGAGAGAGAGAGAGAGAGAGAGAGAGAGAGAGAGGGAGGAGGGAGAGAGAGAGAGAGAGAGAGAGGAGAGAGAGAGAGAGAGAGAAGAGAGAGAGAGAGAGAGAGAGAGAGGAGAGAGAGGAGAGAGAGAGAGGGAGAGAGAGAGAGAGAGGAGGAGAGGAGAGAGAGAGAGGAGAGAGAGGGGGAGAGAGAGAGAGAGAGAGAGAGAGAGAGAGAGGAGAGAGAGAGGAGAGAGAGAGAGGAGAGAGAGAGAGAGAGAGAGAGAGGGAGAGAGACAGACAGACAGAGAGGGACAAATACCCCCGCCTCGCGAATGAACATCAATCAGCTACCACAGCAAGGGTAAGAGTGCAAAAACATTCCGAGAACAAATCCATTTGGAATGGGCAGAAGCAGCCTCCGCTGAACAAAACACGAACAGAACGTAAAAACGACAGAGAATGGGTCGCAGCAAAGGACATCCGGGATAGGACAAGGAAAGGAAAAGATAATAGCTGAAAGGGAAAGCAAGAGTAGACAGCATCCCCAAGTTTGCTTATTTATTTGTTGGATGTGTTTGCTTGAAAATTAACGTTGGCCCCGGAGGAGTGTTTGGAGTGTGCAGTGGCAAGTGCTTGCTAGAATATGTGGACTATTAATATATGTAACTTGACACGTTCTCCTTTTACAGGAAGATGTTATCTTTAAAAATGTACCCATCGGTTTCTACTTCGTAAAAACTTTTATACCAGCATTAGTTCTCATTATATACAAAGTATTTGAACCCATGATTTTAAATAAAAAGACAATTTATTCATTGGGTAAATAATGACAGCTAAGGGAAGTTTGTAGCAATAGAAATTTGCTATGATTATTCCAAATGTTTCCGAACATGAGTACTGTATCATAATTAATAGATTTTTGTTATTTTCCCGTTTTCGGTTACAATTGTATTTTAGCACTAGGTATATTTTCTCATTCAAACATATAACAACAGCATAACAAAACACACCCACACATCTGCCAACATAAAGTCAAGTCCTCCAGATCGCATTACATTTGTCCACAAACAACCTCGCCGAGAGGAGAGACCAAACGTCAACTTTGAATGCCTTTGAACACGCATTTGACCGTAGATCAAATAACCTTTTTTCCAACGTTCAGCTCACTCTACCCCTTCGTGCTTCCCGGGTAAACACAATAACTAAAGGGGGAAGTCATGTAGTTTGGGATTAGTCATTATAAAGGGTACAAATCATTGTACATGGATGCAGGTGGTCGTGCAGAGAACACATGGCTACAAAACCGGGTTGAAAGGGAAAATTCAACTTGAGCAATTAAACGAAAATAGGAAAAACAACTGACACATCAGTGAGGATACAACCGATTCTGTTATTGACACCTAATAACCTTAAAGAAAAAGAATGCAATTAAGGTCCAAGCGCAGAAAACTAAAAAATTCTAACACCCTGCCCGTGAGATCCTAAATATCGAATAAAAATACCAACCCGAAACCTTAAAAACATACTAAAAACAAGCCAATAAACTACATCTATACAAGTTCTTATGATATTTTGGCCATTAGCCGTGAGGGTTGCAGACCATCCTCCTCTTCACAACACATATGTGAGGATCAACACCTCCTTAGACAGACCTTCAACAGTATCAATTTATAAGTCGCTACCAGGCCCTAAAGATGCCCTAAGAGAACTATATATTATATATATATATATATAATATATATATATATATATATATATATATATATATATATATATAATATATATATATATATATATATATATAATATATATATATATATATATATATATATATATATATATAATATATATATACATACATACATACATACATACATACATACATACATACATACATACATACATATACATGCATACATGCATACATGCATACATGCATACATGCATACATGCATACATGCATACATGCATGCATGCATGCATGCATGCATACACACATACACATACACATACACATACACATACACATACACATACACATACACACACACACACACACACACACACACACACACACACACACACACACACACACACACACACACACACACACATATATATATATATTTTTTTTTTTTTTTTTTTTTTTTAATCCACAGCGAAAACGCGGCGGGCGTTCTTTAGGCACTGCAACCCAATCAAATAGGCATTCGTGCTCACCTTATGGCACGAATACCTATTTGAATTTTTAAAATAAGAGTAAGATGCCGATCCACCACCCCCCCCAACTCAAAAAAAAATGAGAACGACGAGTAACAAGGAACTTCCACGGCATAGCCCACGCTAAATTAGAATCGGCGAGAACACTCTAAACAAAGTTAGTACAAGATAAACTTCCGCCTGACAAGACAATTACTGGCGGAGGCCGGGGCGCGCCGCAGCTCGCACTCCGACGCCAAAAACAGCGCGCTCGGATACCCTGGCGGCGGGATCGATCACCGTAATGGACCAGAGAACTGTATAATTCCCTCGTTCCCATAAACCTTCAGCGAGTTCCACACCCCGCTCGTGCTGGTCAGGACCGCCTCGACCTCCTGCTACACTAACACGTTTTCTTTGTGGACACGATGTTGCTAGGCTGCTGTAACTCGCTGTTCCCCAACTGCTACTTCTCGCTGCATATCCCAGCTGCTTTTACTTACAGTATGAAAGTTTGAACATGATATGGATTCTGTATTTTTCCTTTCTCGCTCTGCTTGTTTTTTTTCCTGTTTTATTTTTTTTCTGCTCTTCCCATTCTTCTTTATTTGCTTCTTCATTTTTTCTTGCATTTTCCCTTTCCTTCTATTTCTCCTTCTACTTCGCTATAATTCATCGGTTGGTAAAGCACTGCTATACAGCATTACCCTTTTCTAATGCTGAGCCTTCCAATGCAGCTTCCAATAATGCCGAGCCAGAAGCTAGCCACTGCTCGAAAGCTATTTTCTCGTGCTGCTTTAGCTCTGCTGGTCCTACTACCTCGCTGTGCCGCTGACCCCTGCTGCTGCTGTTGTAATGGCGCGCTTGATTCGGATTACTGCAACACTGATCAACTAATTTACTGGGCCGCTTCCCTTCCGCAGGCCGGGCTGTTGCTGCTGCACTGTTCAGCTCGCTGAAATGCATTCATAGTTGTTGCTGACGATAGCCCCTCCAAATGTTGATTGCACTCTTCCTGCAATACTGGCTTTGCTACCCATAGTCAAAGATTTATTAATATTTAGTAGCATGAAGACATTACTGTCGTTCTGATGTACGATAAACCGTCAAAGCACCGGATGACGTGAAAAAAATTAACCGGAACCGGCGCTAAAAAATGTCATGTATAATTTTCAGCCACACGTGCCGCGGAAATAGAGTTTGGTTCGAGATGAAACGAAAAAGTTGCCACTCTTTCATGCATCTGAATCATTATAAAAAGAGCGTCAGCAGGAAATCTCTAAATGGCTTATGTGGTACAAGAAGTTTGTGATAATTATGGCATAGAAGCCCTCTATAAATCAATGCACCTTGCAACGTTTCGAAGTCTGCATTCGATTTCATTTCAAATTAACATACTTTAGGTCTCTCTTTTCAACTACAGCATGACATATAATGCAGGATAAAACTACCAGGGTGAAAATACAATTTCCATACAACTTTTACGACCGATCTCGGCCGGCCCCGGAACCCGATCCCGCCCTCCCACGTTATAGCTCGGCGGCCAGCAGTTGCCACGTCGTAATATCGCCGAGAGCACCTTCCCGCCGCATGACAAACGAGCTCCTGAAGACGACGCCGCGACCTCGCTCACCGAAGGTACGCCAAGGTGATGTAGCTCCGACTAAGGCAAGTGTCGCCCCATCTATTCCCATGCCTCGCCGAGTCCTCGTTAACTGGAAAACGTGGGATCTTACCGGGAGTTCCAAACAAGGATCAATGGGCCATCCCCCGTGAACACGCCACCACGCGATTTGTGTACCCCTGGCACGCGGGGCGCCGCGCCGCGCTCACGCTAGGGCCTCCCTTGCAGCCCGACGGCTTCCACGGACTCGCAGGCCTCCTTTCCTCCGCCCGAGGCAATCTGAAGGCGTCTGAAGACATCATCCCCGGCAGGAGGGCGATTTATTTATCCCGTCCAACCAGCCCGCCGGAAAGAAACCCGTCTTCCTCAGGGCCGACAGCGCCTTACATCTTGCGTCTCGGCCGCCGTTGCCTTTTAGCCTGCTCGGGAGCCGGAATAAGATGCCTTTCCTATTCCAGAAACATTCCCAAGCCGCGCATCAATTCTGTTTCTTCCGGCTCTCAGGCAAGCCGGCGCACCTGTTTCGAGAAAGAGGCGAAGGCCAGGGAAGGGAGACGGCAAGGAAGAAGAGAAACGGAGGGGGCGAAATCAAAGGGAGAACAACGGGGATCGAAGGAGGTGACGGCGACGATGACGGTGAC
>NC_051394.1:42425714-42428214 GCF_015228065.2 Penaeus monodon
CCCACCTACCTATCTACTAACCTTTCTTTCCCTCCCTCTCCTTCTTTTCCTTCTTTCCCTCCCCTCCTCTCCCCTCCCCTCCCCTCCCTCCTCCTTCCCGTCCCCTTCTTTCCCTCCCCTTCCCTATTCTTATCTTCTCTTCTCTTTCCTTTCCTTCCCTTTCCCTCCCTTCCCTTCCCTCCCTTTCCCTTCTCTCCCTTCCCCTACGCTCTCCCCTTCCCTCACGCCCTCCCCTTCCTTCACGTTCTCCCCCCTCTCTCGACACCTCACGTGAAGGAGCGGAGGTGCTGCGAGCTGGCGGAGGCGGAGGCGAGGTAGCCATGGCGACCGGAGCCTCCAGACCTGATGTGAAGACCGCCACTGCGTCCGACCTTAGGCATTGCCATGGTTCTACAAGCATTTTTTTTTTTTTCTTTATATTTTTTTCCGGTTTTCTTTAGATAGAATCAAAATGCCAACTTGTCTATAAAGGTAACCAAACTTGTACCCCGTTCTCTGACTTGCTGTAATTATATATTATTCCACATAACGACGCTGTGGCATCATCAAAATAATGCTGTTTTTCAAGACGAACAACATGCACAAAAAAAACTGGGTTGTGGCACTTCTAATGAATGGCTGTCATTCAGATACCACTCTGACACAACTAGCCCACCTTCGCATCAACGCGTATCCTGCAATAATCAAGGCCCTGCAACAACCCGAGGCATGAGTGGGTAAGGAATAAAATGAAAGGCAAAAATCTACGTCACTTGATTCACGCACGGTGCACACTTTCAATTTCCGGAACGAGTGCATCGGGATCGCTCTTATGCGGAGCCTTTCTGGAAAAAAGACCTGCATCCCATTCGTCTACAACCCGCAGTCCTTAATGGTGCGCCACGAATGACGTCGAATCGATATCTGCCTGTGTTTAAGCACCACCCCCCCCCCCTCCCCTAAAAAAAGAAATTGCCTTGTTTACAATTACCCAGCTACATCAATCCTCACGAATATCTTGCCTCCCCCCTCACCCCCTAAAAAAGGATCGACATAGGTGAAACAGACGAGGATAGTCGTTTTCAAAACCAACAAATAAATTGACGAAACCTTGTTCCATAAGACAGCCATGAGGGGGACGGTTTCACAAGCTCATGCATTTCCCCCCGAGAGTCGCTTAGGATGCAGCCCGTGACGGTAGATCGCCCCGATAGACACGTACGCGAGGGGCTGGCTACTACCTGGACGCAGTACGGTTGAAACACCCAGGTAGAAATTCCCATTCCAGGACTACCCGCCGACTGGATCAGGAAATCGCTGATTCTGCTGCTCTTCCGACAGACTTTTATCAGGCCCAAGCCCTCTTCGTTCCTCTTTCATTTTCTTGTTTTTCATGTATCAGTTGCTCCTCGAACAGAAAAAGGAAGAAAAACAACAACAATAAAATGCGACTTTTCCAGACTATACGACGTAGTGTTAAATGTTTAAAAATGGCATTCATATAACACTTGAACGCCTCGCTATTCGTATTAGCTACAGCATTAAGAACAGGAAATATGACGCACAGAAAAATAGAGGGAAGGGAGGCGGAAGGAAAGAACGAGAGGAAAGGCGAGAAGGGAAAAGAGAGTGAGGGACACAGAGAGGAGGGGCAAGGGGGGGGGAGAGTAGGAAGGAGATAGAGCGAGAGAGAGAGAGAGAGAGAGAGAGAGAGAGAGAGAGAGAGAGAGAGAGAGAGAGAGAGAGAGAGAGAGAGAGAGAGAGAGAGAGAGAGAGAGATAATGGAAAGTTTAGATAGAAATTATATTTTAAAAAATAGAGAAAAAACAGGAAACGATAGAGAATGAGCAGAGAGGAATTCAAGAATGCATCTGTGTCATCCAAAGGCCAACCGAAAGTAGAAATCCTGCAAAGTAGCACGAAGAGAGAAGCAACCTCTTTCCTGCTCCTCTTAAGCAAGTTGGCAGCTCGGAGGACTGGGTTTCTCTCCCGTGCACGAGCGGGAGTTAAAAGTCTTTATTTACTTTGAAGATTGGATTCCGACGAAGAAGAAACTAGTTTCGACATAAACCCAACTTCCTCGCCGGGCTGACGTCTCCCTCGCTCGGGTATTACAGCTGTAGGGAAAAGCTGCCATTTACGTGACCGCTGTTAAACCCAGAGCACGAACAATAGTCGACTTAGGGCTTAGTCGTGACACTGAATTGGAATGGGATCATGTTTCCTGTCACCCTGACAGGGTACGACAATATTCCCCTGGGACTCTAGCATATTTTCATCCATCTTTATAATTCAGTGAATCTCTTGCTATACCGATAAACAGCAGTATAAACATGTAAAGGTCTGTGTTCCAGTTTATAATAAATCATATGAAATCGTTTAATTCAGCAACGACCCATCTGCGCAATTGAAATGCTTGAATTAGGAGCTTTTCAGGAAAAATCTGAACGTATCCTACAATTACCTGCCCTTCACAGCCACCCGTGAAGCCAGGATGACCATTTAACTCCTTCCTCCTCCC
>NC_051394.1:42440714-42453214 GCF_015228065.2 Penaeus monodon
TCTCCACCTCTATCTCTATCCCACCTCCATTCCACCTCTACCCCTATCTCTATTTCCCTTTCCACCTCTAGCTCTACCCCACTTCTATTCCACCTCCACCGCCTCCCACCTCCACTTCCACCACCTCCACATCCTCAACTACGGCCTTCCCTATCCCTCACCCCCCTTCCTTTTTCCGAAAGAGAGAAAGAATGACCCGCTGGTTATCCACTCCATTACGTCGCCCTGCTGACTCGAGAGAAAGCAGCCGAGAACGCTCTACTGACCAGGAACACAAATACACCGATGGGGCGCCATCCTTCCAGAAATCCCTCAGTTGCCACGATAGATGAGAAGAAACACAGCACCATTACACCATCGCGGCGCAGGACGACACAATCGCCGCAACCGACTCGAACCGACCCGACCATTCCCTGCGACACACCGACGGCCGCAGGCTACGATCACCCGCCGAACAGATGAGTATAATCGAGTGACAGTTTCGGCAAATTCTGATAGCAGGGCGGGTGACCATAAGGGCAGCAGGTGTGGCAGAAAGGTCATTCTAGCCTGGTGCAACATCAGCGGATGCGCCGCAACATGGGACGCCCTCCGCTTCACAATTCACCCCTCGATCCCCTACATAGAACATGATTCCACTCACGGCCGAAGCGAGCTCGCCATCAACCACGGGTAAGAAGAAAAAAAAAAAAAAAAATGGATCACTCAACCAGCACCTCAATACACCAAACAAGCAGGCAAATAAACAAGCAAATAAATACGCAAACAAAAGAAAATGTTTCCCCGCCACGCATTTCTCACCCCAGCACACCGCTCCTTCATGCCGCCACACATCAATTGTTGGCCATTATGAAGTAATCGGGGCGAAAGAGCGATCCCTCGTGGCCGATCGACTTGAGAAAATTGCGAAACTGGCGTAATTGAACCAAGAAATACAAGGTCTCGGAACTTGATGGCCACAGAGAGAGAGAGAGAGAGAGAGAGAGAGAGAGAGAGAGAGAGAGAGAGAGAGAGAGAGAGAGAGAGAGAGAGAGAGAGAGAGGAGGAGAAGATGGATGGATGGAGGGAGGGAGAGAGGGAGGAGAAGGAGAGAAGAGAGTAGAGGTAGGAGAGAAGAGAGAAGAGAGAGAGGAGAGAGAGAGAGAGAGAGAGAGGAGAGAGAGAGAGAGAGAGAGAGAGAGAGAGATTTAGTAAGCGAGTGTGTGAAAATGAGTGAGTGTGTGAGTGTGTGAGTGAGTGAGTGAGTGAGTGAGTGATGAGTATGATGTGATGTGAGTGAGTAGTGATGTAGTGATGTATGTATGATGAGTGAGTGATGTGAGTGTAGTATGTGTATGTATGTATGTAGTAGTGTATGTATGTATGTATCATTTATAGTATGATATTAGTATGTATGTATGTATACATTATTATATATATATAGGGAAAGAAAGAGAGAGATAGAGGAGGAGGAGGAGGAGGAGGAGGAGGAGGAGGAGGAGGAGGAGAGGAGGAGGAGGAGGAGGAGGAAGAGAGGAGAAGAGAGAAAGAGAGAGAGAAGAGAGAGAGAGAGGAGAAGAGAGAGAGAGAGAGAGGAGAGGAGAGGGAGAGAGGAGAGGGAGAGGAGAGGGAGGGAGAGGGGAGGGGAGGAGGAGAGAGAGAGAGAGAGAAAGGGATATACGCTATCGATAAAACTGTCAAACTTTCCAACTTCTCTTGACTATTTGTCTGGATCTTCTAAGGAATGAATATAGGCTCTCTTTACTTTCACTGTCAAGGAGGCGAATAGAAGGAGATAGGGCAGAGGAGAAGAAGAACGTGGGGAACAGAACGTGAAAGAGAAGACAGAGGACGGAGACGAAGGGGAAGAATCAACACAGTGGTCGGTGTGGCAAGGAGGGCCGAGGAGGAACGAGCTGGCAGGGATAAAACTTTTCAGCTGTCGCATCACCCAGCATAACAACAATAAGTAGTCGCTTTCCATCAACAGTTATTTGGCAGGATGAAAATGTATAGAGGTTCGTTCCCTTTATTTCTCCTTCTCCCTCTCTCCCCATCCGCCTCCCTCTCCCTCTCCCTCTCAACCGCCATGCTCTTACCCCCTCCCCCTAACTCTCCTTCTCTCTCCCTCTTCCTCTTACTCACTCTTTCCCTCTTCCTCTCTCTCACCTTCTGTTCCTCCACATGAAATACTGAATCTCATCTCTTCTCCCTCATTTAATTGGCAGACATGAGCAGTACAGCTGGTCTGTATGAATTAAATAGAAGAGCCTCCATTACAAAAGGATCTGAATGGTGGCATGTGAGGCACGTAAGCTGAAGGATTTGTTCCATGGGAATAAAATGCAAAAAAATAAAGGCCTTTATGCGCATGGCGGACCACATGCCACAATGGATATAAATGTCCCGGACCAACCGCAATATTCATTTCCACAGCTGGACATCTTGTGGGAATGTAGGCGTAGCGATGTACCACTGACACACGCGGTGTCATATAATGTCCGCTAAACAAGACAGATTGCGCTGGATATCTGAGGCGCTCGCCTTGATACCAATTCCATCGCAAACAGCACTAAAAGTTTGCAGTTTCTAACCGAGGATACGGGCAAGAAAGGGACTAAAACAGAAGCAACCTGCAAAATACGTGTATCAAGTACTATCGCAAACCCGCACTTCAACTCACTATACGGTAATGTGGTTATTAAAAGCCTTTGAACACGAACTACTAATAAAGTACAAGAGGAGTTTATCAACAATTCTGATTACACAACGTTATTGAAACTAGGTTAACATTAGCGGAGTGATTAAAAAATGCAAAAGTTGTAAAAATGAAGAGAATTCATTCCAGATTGCGAATTATAATACATGCATGAATCTTCCAGCTCTATAGACACTAACAAAACATCACCTCAAGTGACGTTGTTGGGAAGATATGCAATGACTACGTTTCTGGATATATGACTTTTCGCAAAAGTGAACTCTACATCTGTGTGAGCTTTTGCTTGCCCTTGCATGCACTGTCTACATTCCTGGATTTCTCTTCTTGCCCCCCCTCCCCCGCCTCGTTTCCTTAGGCTTTCCCCTTGATCACTTCAAATATTTCAATTCGCCATATGCAGATCTGAGCGTTGACCCAAGGGGGAAAGGAACGAAAGAAAAAAACTAAAATTTCCTGCAGAACGAAGACTCTAAATTTATACGAAACAAAAAGTAAAACGGAAAAAACTGAACTTTCCGCATTAATGAGAATTTAGCTCACCAAACTTTATGAACTTATTTTCATTCTGGTGTCTGATACCAAACATACCAAGTCTTCCACTCCCAGCTTATCTTTTTCTTTACTTCTAACTCGTCGATTTCTTTTCCTTTCTGCCACCATAACATCCCTTCGGGACTGCACCCTGACCCTCTTCCCTCGCTCTCCCTGCTACTTCCAATGTCTGCAAACCCACACGACAAACACGCTTGCTTATTCGAAGGTTCTGGTTTCGAAATCTGTTGTAATTCGCTCGTGCAGCAGGTGATTCCTCACATCCTTACCTTCCTTTCCTGTGTACACAGAATGACCTTAAGCTCTAACCTTCGTCATAACAGGGAATTCGGAACTGCAATAAGCGGGTCGTCGGGGCGGATCCGCTTTCCCCTTGTCGTCCGAGTCCCCCTCCACTGAAACGGCGATCGAGCTGCAAGGCGTTTCCAAAAAATGACCGACCTTTGTCCTCCTCCTTCCGATCTACACTATAAGCAGTCTGGCAATGCGTTCACTGCGACCGAATGCCCTTCCTAACGCAAACCTTCCTCACTTTTTGAAACTTGGGGACGATATGGAATTATACTGACTTACAGCCCAGATGATGGCTTTTATTATATGGCTTTATTTCTGCCTCGTTAACGATGCATGGTAACAAATTTGTGATACGTATTCTCAGCAAAATCTAGGTCAACAGACTTCACCTTATTCTTTAAGGGCATCTGTAAAATTATAATTTTCACTACTGGGAACTTTCCTCAAAAATTATAAAAGTTTCTTAATTTCCCCAACCAACTTTTTTCTCAACACAACTTCGAGAGCGAGACTCCACATTTTATACAGATACTATATACGTATTTAATCAAACCGAGGTTGAAAGGTCATATTCGTGAAATAATCAACGACGAAATCCTAAATTCTTAATCTCAAAGACTTTCTATACGAACCTTTCAAACTCCCTTTTCAGTAATATATCTATAGCATTTTCTTTCTTCAAAGCAACACTTATTTAATAACATTTACTTGTACAAGACTAGTCGTTTTGAAGAAATAAAATGCCGTTAATGTTTGTGCATATACTTAAATAAACTTTGCACTACAACTTCAGAAAATAGCACAAAACAAACAAGAAATATATAAGTAATAATAAAAAAAATACATAATGAATGAAAATAAAATCGTATTAGCAATCCTCAAAATAAACGTCTCTTTCATACTGCAGGTATTAACCGTGCTTAAAATAGTCCCAAACCCATTAATGGTTAATAACCACGGAGAGTCTCAGCACGGGAATGCGCGATGGCATAAACGAAATGAAAACATTTTTTCCTCGACTCGCTCGCGACTGCGGAAACAGGCCACGAGACTACTCACTGTGCTGCGGATGAACATATTTAGCAGCCGCTCGATATAATGTGCAATGTAGTGGCAAATTCTCCCATGATAAGTAACGAAACACTTTGTCATTTTCTTTGCAGTCTTAATCAGCAGCCAGTTTCCCTCAACTTCTTCCAGGCAATATACGAATATAATTTTACTTCTCTCCCCCCAAACCGCCAACAAGCTACTTTGAAAAAGTCATATAAGCTACATATGCGAATGAATATTTTCATTAATGAAGAGATGTAACTAACATGTTTCGATTGACACGCGCCAATTACATCTCTTGCATTGTGGTGTTATTCAAGTTCATTTAACCTTTTCAACATTCCCCTAACGTCTTTATTACATCACGAGCATTTCTTCTCCGCTTCTCTTTATCTTCAGCCAAAGAACCAAATGAAGAAAGGCTTAAGAAGAAAAAAAAATAAATCAGCACAAATTAAGCTCAAATAAAGAACTAACGAAAAGACACCAACGAGAAACTACAAAAAAAAATAAAAATAAAAAAAAAAAAAGTCAAGCACAAATCAAGTTCAAGAAATTAACGTTACAAACCAAAAAGAAAGTACATAAACCAGCTTAGAAAATGAGCACAATTCAAGCTCAAACAATTAACAAACGAAGAGACCACAGAAAAGTCGCCGCAAAAAAGTGAGCTTTAAAACGTCAACACAAATTAAGCTCAAATAATTCTATCCCGGACACTATCACCCAGCGCACGCACGGGGGACCACCTTGCCTCTTTTATCTTGCCAATGCAATAACGCAAGATAATACACACCGGCAACATTTCTGCACGTTGCCGCTGCTGCATTTTCATCATCTGTGATAGCATAACGTCAGGAAAATAGGAAAGGAAAGGGGAGGAAAATATCGGACGTGATAAGCCTACGTAGATACATCTTTTGACTCGGCATTCAGGTTTGACTTCCGGGAAGAAAAATGTTTCATACAAAGATTTTTGGGTAATGCAGAAAGTTTTTTATATTGTTATTATATAGCAATATATATGTGTGAGCGCGCGCGCGCGTGTGCGTGTGTGTGTGTGTGTGTGTGTGTGTGTGTGTGTGTGTGTGTGTGTGTTGTGTGTGTGTGTGTGTGTGTGTGTGTGGGTGTGTGTGTGTGTGCGTGCGCGCGTGTGGCGGGGTGTGCGTGTGTGTGTGTTGTGGTGTATGTGTATGTATATATATTATAGTTATTATTATATTATTGTATCTATATCTTAGTATAGTATTATATTATATACATATATATATATATATACACATATACATATATATACATATACATACATAAATACAGACACACACACACACATACATACATACATACATACACACACACACACACACAAAGCAGCAACGTTTCCGGAAAGTGAACACATAATTCACCAAACTAAATAAGTCGTGAAAAACTGCCAAACTACATATTTTGGAACAAACAAACAGCTCTAGTTTCACGTACAAGAGCGCAAAAACTGAGCTTAAAACTTACAATTCATCAACACCTCCCCCTTTCGCTCAACCCTAATCCACTCATTGCCTATCTAATCCTCACCAAACATCCCATCCATCCGAAAATCGGCGAAGGCGGAGAGGCGGAGGTGGGTAGGGAGAGGCGGAAAGAGAAGGTGGGAGGGGCCGAGAAGAGGTGGGAGAGAGAGGGTGTGGGGATTAGAAATGGAGAGGAGGAGGAATGAACGATGGGAAATAAGAGAGGTGAAGAGGAAAAGTAGGAAAAAGAGGAAGAGAAAGAGGAGGAGGAAGAAAAGGAAGAGGAAGAGGATGAGGAGGCGGAAGAGGGAGGAGGGGAGGGGAGGGGGAGGAGGAGGAGGAGGAGGAGGAAGGAGGAGGAGGAGGAGGAGGAGGAGGAGGAGAAGGAGGAAAGAGGAGGAAGGGGAGGAGGCGGAGAAGAGTGGGTAGGGAAAATGAGAGGAGAGGGAAAGGAGGAAGGAAGAAGAGGATACACGGCCAAGCGCGAGCGAGAGCTGAGTCCGGTCGCAGGTCAAGCTCAGCGCCGCAGAGGGAGAGGGCCCGACCGCCTTCCTCCGCTCCCCGCTGTAGCCTTTTCCTTAACAAGTTCAATTAAAAACATTCCATTCCAGACCGACCTCTCCGTCTTTTTTCTCTTCTTCTTTCCTCAGGAAGAGGATCGGGTTCCTGGAGGAGTGAAATTAAAAGGGTTCGAAGAAATCTGCGCTCTCGTCTGGCAACACCGGCTAACCCGTCTTGCACTCCAGCAAAAATACCTAAACAAATAAAATTTTAAGAGCGCGTCTTCGTCAGTCATAAAAATATTTATCTGGGTCTAAGTGATACTCGCTGTGGCATAACAGAGCCTCTATTATTACTGTAATTCATATAACCATTTCTAGATTCTCATTGCCATTATAATAATGATTATCAACATCATTATTTACCTATACTACCATTAGACATTTATTATTATCTTCATCCTAATACTCATCTTTATCAACAACTTGTATACTGCGAATGTAAATATCAATATTATCATCATTGTTTTCATCTTCATCATAATCGTTCACTTTCCTAGTAGCAGAAATTACCAGCATTAAGATGAACACAATGACACATAAATAACTACAAATACCAGAAAATAATCGACAACGAACTATTGCCTTTAAAATGGCTATAAAAGTAGAAGTCCGGCAGTGCTGAGATACATTTATTTTGAACATGAATTCAAGTGATTTTTTTTTTTTTTTTTTTTGGGGGGGGTACGGAAACGGAGGAGACGGAATATATATATATACCTCTATGACTGTACCTATTTATCACTTCATAGATATACAGACTGATTGATATATACATACAAACATGCACACAAAAGTACACACATATATCCATACACTGTGTGTGTGTGTGTGTGTGTGTGTGTGTGTGTTTGGTGTGTGTGTGTGTGTGTGTGTGTGTGTGTGTGTGTGTGTGTGTGTGTGTGTGTGTGTGTGTGTGTGTGTGTGTGTGTCTGGTAAGGGAGAAGGTAAATCGACAACCTGTAACATATTTTTTATTCTTTTGATTTCTTTCTTCTTTTTCGGCGAAAAGAAATCGAAATTAAATAAAAACAGGCAATAAGTTGTTAGTAGTGATTTATACACATTTGCCCTCGACATTTCTGATGAAACGCAAATTGAAAAACATTTTTTTTTAAAGAGAGGGAGATATATTCGATAAAATTGCCATTAAAACCAATACGCCTTTTGAGTGTGTATGCGTGGCTATGTGTGTATATGTACGCGCACATGGATGTATACATGTTTGTATGTCTATGTGTAAGTGTGTGTGTGTGTGTGTGTGTGTGTGTGTGTGTGTGTGTGTGTGTGTGTGTGTGTGTGTGTGTGTGTGTGTGTGTGCGTGTGTTCGTTTGTATGGTTGTGTGCGTGCGTGTCATCACCGGGGGCATTTTTAGAAAATGCCTATGTAGATACCCATACTGGGGCACCCGAAGAAAAAAAAAATCAAAACGCCTCCTGCCCTAATTCAGGTCGACATTTGAAACCGTTAAACCGGGAAGAAGAAAAAACAGTGGTTAGTAACGTTAATTGTTACTTCTCTTTGCATATCTTATAAAGACGACAAAGGACGTTTTCTATACGGGAGTGCACTGATTCGGAGAGCGATGACATGAAAATAGGATGGAAAGTGAAAAGAAAGAAGTGGAACATATTTATCCTGGCCATTATGTCCCTGACCAGACCCAGCGATATTTTCATCGGTCAAGAAATGACGACTTAAGCAATATAAACCTTACCTTCACCTCCTTTCACTTTATTCGTTACACTTTCCCCACACGAACTAATAAGACTAATGGGTGAGTTTGGGCTATTTACATGCCAGAGGAGTAATTGTGTGCATTAGTTCATGAAAATATTTACTGCACGACTCCCTCAAAACCGCACTATTAAAACTGAGAATTTTTTTTGTTTGTTGTGGCATTTCCTAACTCATTGAAAAACAATTAAATGCTTTTCGAAAACCATTATTTTACATATGATTAATAAGAATATAAACTTAGACCACGATCTCCAGGGGTATTTCAAAAATTAATCTGCTGTAGAATAAGCTATGCACAAAATAAATCCTTGATACTGCGATGCCTGAATAACAATATTTCATTTAAGTTTCTGAAATTACTTTTTATCACAAAAATAGACGTGTTTCCCGCAACAAGGTAATGCATTTGCACGGGTCCTATTTTATTATATGTCTAACCATGATTCCTCTACAGAATTAGCGTATATCGCAAAAACGTGATTCTCAAAAACACTGGACGTTAAATCGTTGGGATCGTACTGACGTAGACCCTCATTCTTCTTCTTTTAACGGTAGGTTCATGTCTGAGCCGCCGTGGTCACAGCATGATACTTAATTGTAGTTTTCATGTTGTGATGCTCATACCTCTTATCTAAAAAAAAATACGACCAGAATGGAGCTACGCGGTCTATTCATCTTTACGCAACTTTACTTCGTGGATTTTAATCTTGGTATTTAAAAATTAGGATTTGTCATCTATATTCAGGAATAAGACGGTTTGAAAAGGCCAGTTAAAAAAACTGATATTAAGCTCAAAACAAAAGAAAATAATAAAGTACAAAAAATATATATTTTTCCAACTGAACCATCCGTAAGGGATAACTGATATAAAAAAAAAACAATAGACGATCTCGCCTCGAAATGATTCTCAACGACGAGAGGGGGCTGTCAAAGAACCCCCCGCCCCCGCGCTCCCGTCCGGCCCTTCCACTTCTTGGCTTATCCGGCCAATATCATAAATCAGAACGCGCGACTCTTGGCTGCCCAATATCCCGCTCTGTCCGACACAAAGAGCCCGGGAAGAAGAGCTGTTTACCCGCCTTCATATGCATAAATCATATCCGCTCACTCATAGCGTATGCATGGCGTGCTCGCGGCGCGGCGGCGGTGACGCCTACCAACGCTCCACTGCCAGCCACCAGCGATAGCCGCAGCCATGGCCCAAGAGCCATCGGCCACAACCGCCACCCGGAAAACAACCCCCGCAATGGCCGCAAGCGAGTGCGGAGAGCACCCTATCAAGCACCTTCTCTCCATTCCCCTACCGTTCCCGTTCCCATCCTCTCACCGGTAATTAAATCGCCATGATCATCATCATCATCCCTGGCCCTTGAGCCGCCATCATCGCCAGTACACCCATCACGCCCAGTAGCCTCCAGCACTAAAATCACACTGCATTTAATGCTCTCAACCGAATAGCTTCGCGGCCATCACATCACCAACAGCTACCATCAAAACGGCTATGGCTTTTTCTTTCCCTTCTTTCAGTGAATATCACATTTTATGACTTATTCTTCGTTATTTACATACCCAACCTCTTAATCCAATCTGCCTTAAAAGGGTTTATATCAGAAACTGACAGCTTTTCCACATTTCTTCTCTGGCTAAGCAAACTCACAACCTCCTCCAAGTTACTTCATTCTTTGGGGATTTTTTTACATCTTTTCTTTTCGTGGAGGCCTAGAGAATTCTTGATCTGGAATGATCTCCAATATTCTTCGGAATTTCCCTGCCTCTAGCTAAAGTTTTTTTTTTTTTTTTTACCTCACTTCCAAAAAGCTCGTCGTCTCGCCTCATTCGCTCCCAAGCATCCGTCACGACTGCCTTCCCTCTGTCCCCGTCCGCTCCTCTGTGGTCTCGTGTTCTCTGAGTGCTCATATTCTTCCTTCGCATGCCCTTTCCCTTCCTTTTTCTATATCCCCTTCCCTGTGTGTTTATTTTCATCTCCTATTCACCCTATAACAACCGGCGAAACAGGTCCACACACCATCTCCGCCTGCCCCTTCAACTTTACCCATTTCTCCAAGTATCTGAATCATCCCACAAACCCTATAATCTTACTGTGCGACCTCGTTCTTCCACCCGTTTGCCATCTCTATGGCAATAACAATGCGGAATGCTTCTTTCCATCATTTGCCATTCCCTTTTCTCGAACAGACCTCTTCAAGTTCCTATTCCGACTTCCGCGTGCACGGCGTCCCCTATTTTCAATTTCCCATGCCCAATTTATCCCCATTATGCGGCGAATTCAACCACTCACGAACGCCCGCACTCTGTCACAGCCTAAAGCGCACGCCACTTGACTGCGGGATACATATAATAAATTCAGCCTATAAGAATAAAGCGGCCAAGATGGGTCCGCTCCTCACAGCCTCTCCGTTGTAATTTATGACATCATCAGAGCCTCTCCAGACAACTCCTCCCTCTCGTCCTCCATCCCTTCCTCTCCTATCCCTCTCTTCCCCTATTCCCTTCAATTCTGTCTCACGCGCCTCTCCCTCTCCCGCACCCTTTTCCTTCTTTCTTCCTTCTTCCCCCTCCATTTCCCTCCCTCCGCCTGCCCTCCTCATCTCTCACATCCTCTCCCTTTCCCCTCTCCCTTTTGCTCACACTTCCCATCTGTCTCTCACTCCCCCCCCCCCATCCCAATCTTTCCCCCCTCTCTTCCTTTATCATTCTTTCTCAACCTTTCACTCTCCTCTCTTTCTTCCCCCCTCTCACTTTCCAAATCACTCTCCCTCCCTATCCTCCCTCTCCCCCTCCCTATCCTCCTCTCTCCCCCTCCTTATCCTCCCACCTCCCTTTTCCTCTCATCCCCCCCTCTCTCTCCCCACACACACACATTCGGCCACTCATGTGCGCGCGGCTCTGCACCTTTAACACGACCCTCAACAGACTTGCTCTTGCAAAATACTATCGTCCGCTTCCTCTTTCCGTTTTAATGGCAAAACAGGAAAACATAAACACACGTAAATGTGTGTAAACAAACATGATACCCGGCTCCGAGTGTAGTTGGCCTTTTTTTGCCAGAACAAGCCCTTTTTTTTAATCACTTCTTTCCTTTCGCGGCGCAGTTTACACGCGACGCTTTTAATAGGCTAGAATCCCAAAGACACTTCATACGAGCCGAATTTAAATCTACGGGATGCCTCGGCCGCGGATCGATGCCTCCGACACCGACTCCGCACAAAAACACGGCCCTGTTTACGTTCCTAGCGACTGGCTACAGCCTTTTCTTCTCACACATTGTTTCTCAGCTTATAATAATATAAAAAAAAATATGATCGTCAACACATCATTTGTATTATGTAATACCATTAACTGATTAACTTTGGCATTGCAGAATCATTTTTAAGAACAAGAAATACAATGCAATAACAACAATAATAATAACAATAATAATAATAATAATAATAATAATAATAATAATAATAATAATAATAGTGATAATGATAATAATGACAGTAACAATTATTGTGATAATTACAATAATAATAGCATTAAAAACAACAACAACAAGGACAACAATTCCAGAGCAACACTGCAGTCCCCGGACGGGCGGCGAGGCCTCCCCGCCGCCCGACCCGCCGCCGACCAGCCCGCCGGCAGCCGACCTGGCCTTCGACCTCGCATTTCGCGCTCGGCACGGGCATCAATCATCGCGCGCTGTGAGCAAGGGTATGAGGCACTCTGAATTGCCGCCAACTCTCAAATAAACTTGTTCCCTGGAGTAATTACGCTGAAAGGATGGGATGGAAACGCGGGCGGGGATTTAAAGTTCGGCTTAATGACGGCGATAACGGCGCTGAAGATAACGGAAAGGTGGTTGGTGCGCGCGTGGGTGGGAGAAGGGTGTGTGTCAGTGGGGGAGGGGGTAGTTTTTGTGTTGAGCAGGGAGATAGGGGGTTTTATGAGGACCAATGCTCTCAACAAAGAAGCGGAACATGGTCTAAGTAGCAGCACAAACGGGAGGCGAGCAAGGGGCGACGAACTCTTTGGCTCTCGCGATGTCCGTGAGGCCATCGACGGACTCTTTCCCTCCCATCATACCCCTC